>NW_027196223.1:0-22500 GCF_038502225.1 Cherax quadricarinatus
TCCAAATCCTGGGATCAAGAGCCCTCATCGGCATCTAGGCACTTACGGGGCTAACCTTGTAAAGTTTGATAAGATTAGCTCCCCAAGGCAGTGTATCTAATTCTGTTCATAAAAATACTACTGTTGCACACCACCTTCGTCTTTAATCATACTTCACTCTATTTATTTATTTTATGTCTTTGCAAACAGTACATTGAGATTTTGGATTTACAATAGTGGGTTGCAATGCAAAGAAAGCCTCTATTATGCCTAGACATTATGGGCCAACTTAACATTATTGGCTTACAGACTACTTAACACTAGGGATTATATCATAGTTGGATGCAGAGATGAGAAACTGCCATAGCATAAGGGAGACCTTCTGCCTCTTTGAGGCAACGAATTTCCCGTTCATTTAAGTAGACTTGGCAATGGCGAGAGTACGAAGGGCGAGCCTCATGACAATTAACCCTTTCAGGGTCCGTCCCGTAGATCTACGGCTTTACGGTGAGTGTCCAAACCGTAGATCTACACCATGAGCTCAGCTCACTCTGATAAACTGTGAGTGGTACATTTGGGCCTAGATATGAGAGAATACATCTATGTGGTATGTGTGCACCACATAAAACAGATCCTGCAGCACACTGTGTATAATGAGAGAAAAAAACTGAAATCATGATTTTTCGATTAAAACAGCAACTTTGCAGTGTCTTTTCGCATGTTTTTTATAGTTGTATTTGCGATTTCTTGGTCTCATTTGATAGAATGGAAGACATATTACAGAAATAGAGATGATTTTGATTGGTTTTAGCAATGGAAATGGCTTGAAACTGAGCTCAAAGTAGCGGAAATGTTAAATTTTTCCCGATATTCAAGAGTAAACAAACGACCTCACACGTCTATTACACGTCAGCTGGTGGGTCTAATATACATTCACAAATATGGTGATGATATTTATACAATTATTACAGTATTGCATAATAGTAAATCTTCTATTTTTTGGTGTGAATAAAAATTCATTATGTGAATAAAAAATCAAAATGGAATTTATTTGTAAAGCCTCAAAATATAACTAATGAACAGAGGAAATGTTAGTTTAGTGCCAGGAATACCTACATTGTTTATTCTGGACCCTATTTTGAAATTGGAATATTTTGAACTTTGTGTTAAATTGGCCAAATTAACAATTTCCGATCACTTTATTTTGTAGTTGAAACAGTTGACTTGGCGATTTCTTGTGCTCAATCGATAGAATAGAAGTAATACTAGTGAAATAGCTAAGAATTTGGTTGATTGGAATAATGTAATTGGCCTAAAATGGGAGTCAAAGTCGGCAAAATCGCCGATTCGTAAATATCGCTGACACATCAAAATTCGCGAGAGCATAATTTCGTCAATTTTCCACCAAATTTCGTACTTTTTGTTTTATTACCTTCACAAAAAGATTCTCTACGATTTCATAAGAAAAAATAACAAATTTTTTTTTGAAAATTCTTGGACACTGGTGCGTGACTCCAGATTTGGGCCTTGGACCCTGAAAGGGTTAAGGCAAGAGGGAGTTCGACTACAAGACGTATTAGAATGGTCATCAGCACCACAGACTGGGCATTCGGTTATAGATCTGCAATATTTTGCTGGGTGGCCAAATTGCCAGCAATTCCTACACTGTTGCGGTGTAGGGATCACTTTCCGAACTTGTAACCGATGTCCTGCTACATAAACAGAGGATGGGAGTTCACGGCTGTCAAAAGTTAAACGAGCCACATTGCAAGGGTATTGTCTTCACCCGCGGGCAGGAAGAACATAAGTGTCTACCTTGAGAATTGGGAGATCTTGGAGTTCCAGCTGTTCGAGAATGTCAGTGCCACATGACTGGGAATTCTGTTGGACTATGGTATGGGGCAAAATAACAGTACCACTACAAGAATTGAGAGAATGAAGTTTTTCGATAGTGATAGGAATAGTATCGATATGTGAAAGAAAGATCATGAGCTTGGGTAGAATTCTAGACTGTGATGATGCGCGTACCACTCTTAAGAGCATGAAAGGAAATATCTCTACCAACGTGGCGTAGGAGCGCTTTGCCAATACTATGGTCGGAAAGATAGGCAGTAGAAGTCGGTCTTAATGTAAAGAATTTAGTCCATTGTGTGGTCTGAAACCGAGTGTGGAGAGGGAGTGCATGACATGTCGGTCTTTTCCGAGTAGAAAGGGAAGGTAACGAAGTAACATCATTAGGAGATTGTCGTTGACGTTTAGAAGTGGGACCAGAGTCAGTCCGATGTGGGACGGGCCGGCGATTCGAAAATCGCCGCACCGTAGAGGGAGAAGCCGGAAGCATAATCAAAGGAGAGCGGAGGTCAGACAAATCGAAGGAGTCAGTGGAAGCCCCGGTACCTGAAGCGGGTGAGGAAACAGCACCAGCAAGAGGTAGAGGGGCCTTAGGAATGTCCGAAGAGTGGCCAAAAGACGAGGCGAGGTCAGAACGGGGTGCGGTGACAATAAGGGGTCCAGGGGTAGCGGGGTCATGGATCGGGTGCTCCATGGTTAGGTTACTTCTTTCTTTTTGTTTTTAAGAAAAAACAGAAAGAAGAAAATAAAATAAAATAAAAAAAAAGAATAAAAAAAGGGGGGACCAGGGAGGAATAGTTCCTAGGAGGAATGAAAGGGCCAGAAATCTCCCTTCGCGCCCAAGAGGACCTCAGCACCGCAAGTAGCGCAGATGCAGCATGGAACCCGTGCCATACCCTACCCATCATGCCAGTAAACCAGCAATCCGGGATAGCAACCTCACATCTGCCGAGCTACCTCGGTGGACAAAAGAGAGGGCGGCCGGATATCCGCCACAAAGCATACCTCCTTCGGCCACCACCCCCAGAATCCAAAAGGTGGCTTCCAGAGATACACCCGTCGCCCGAAAGACACCCAAAGCCAGCCTCCAGGATACCGGAGAGGGATCGGGACATCCCCAGGCAATCCAGATTCCACGGCAAACTACGCCACCGCCAAGAACCTCAACGGAATGGGATGGACCCCGGTACCCTTTCCCCTTCCTAGGAACTAGTGCGCCTGTGGGAAAAAATCCCAAAGGCCAAAAAGGAAGGGCAAAAGGGAGGGGTGGGGAGGAGGAGGAAAGGAAAAAGGGGAGGATGGGAGAGGGAAGGGGGGATTGGGGGGTAATTAGGTTCGGTCTGAGGAAGGAGACTGACAGGTCTAATTCCTGAGACCAAGAGCCTCTTCACCACACCAAGGAGCCCCCCTTGAAGAGGTGCCTCAGTGGGAAACGACCGACATGTTAAAAAAAAAAAAAAACAATTTATATGATACAGCAAGGCAAGTGTTCCATAAAGGTATGCACTAAACACGGTCTTCTCGCATTTGCAATATGGAAAATTCTCACCAGGAAAAGTAAACATACAATACTAATGTTACTTCCCAACTTTATTGATGTTTACAGGGTCCTTATTTTAATAAAAGTAATTATCCACAAATATGTGTAAATTCAAAAACGAAAATGAATAACTAAACCAATAAAATCTGCTATGGTAACAGATAAAAGTAAATCAGCAAAAAATGAACACACACAGCAGCACTTTATTTAATGAAAGAGCAACTGGTGTACACTTAACACACAAAGGTAAGCTACTGCAATAAAAATAATTTTTGGAAAATAGCACAAAATTTAGATATTTTGATGTCATCCTGAAATGCTGAACAAATGTAAAATAATTTTTTATTCACAACTGAATAAATTTCTTAACATTCCCACTTTTGAAATTATTAGTATAAATTAGCCTATTTATTAAGACATTTTAGTACTAAACTTCTTTCAACAAACAAGCCGTATCCCACCAAGGCGGGGTTGCCCAAAAGGAAAAACGAAAGTTTCTCCTTTTAAATTTAGTAATGTATACAGGAGAAGGGGGTTACTAGCCCCTTGCTTTTAGTACTAAATATAATAATAATAATAATAATAATAATAATAATGTAAAGAATCCTGAGATCATCTGAACAGGAAAACTAAAGCAGCAACAGATCAGAAATGAAAAAAGTACAGTATATACAGTATTCAACAAAAGAAGAGATTTTTGCCACCTTTTAAATGCTTAAAACAAGCATAAGAGTAATTATTCTACTTTGTAAATTAGCTCTGATACACCTGAAATTAGTTCAAATCAAAAAAGAATACAAGTATATAATGAGAAGATGTAATTTTAGGTTAGTTGCTTTTATAAAACCATGAGTAAAATTTCATACAACAGGACTCCAAACACCATATCTGAACTCCAGGATGAAACTGTTCCAAATTTCTCCTCATAGGATAAATCCACAATTCCAAAATCAATTAGGTTGTCCATTTGGATATCACTGTGGCTTTTTGTGCACTTTAAGTCAATTTTACATGTGCTAAGAGTTTATGCAAGTGGTTTAAGAAGAGACTGAAGGTGTATGTGTAAAGTAGTGATATAATACAAGTGACAGAGTTGGCTGATGTAAATTCAGCTAAATGATACAAGGATATTTTTGGTGAATAAATTATCTGTCTACAACAGCATGATTTCTTAAGTACCAAATATCATATTATACTATATGTATATGCACATTTATACAAGCAAGATTTTTGTTTTAAAATTGTTCTTAAGAAACAGCCAAATTTATGAAATGGATGAGGTCTCTATCATGCTGGATATAGTATTTGGAACCCCTTAATGTTTTTGTATAGAGGAAAATATGCAATTTCACTCAAAACTCAATATCACCTCTGTAAAAAAAACTTCGCACCTAATTCATATATCTAACAAGCAAATGTACAGTTATATAAAAAATTCATCCTATATATGAAGTAATAAATATATAAACAGAGATGAGAAAAATAGAATTTTTAAACTGCTTATGAAAAATTCTACAAGTACAAACCCTAATTATGGAGGTTAAATGTCCTCATGGCATACATGGACACACAATGTGCTAATGAATAGCTCTCAACAACCACAAATATAAATATACAGTGCTGTATATGTGTGCATGTGCATGTATATGTATATGTGACTATTTGAAGATACAGGAGCAGAGGTATTACAATGGTGTGCCATCTTCATTATTAGAATTTCAATGCCCCAAGGTTGCATCCTACAAGAGATGACCAATACCTAGGTACCTATTTCCTGCTAGGTAAACAAGGGCAACAGGTGTAAGGAAACTTGTCCTTATCCTCTCCCTGCCCAAGATATGACTCCAGAACCTTTCAGTTGTGAACACACTGTTTACACCATTGCTCGTGTGCATATACGTACTTGTGTGTCAAAAGGAATTTTTTAAATATCATATCAGATAAAATAAGTTAATTTTTTAAAAGTAACTACAGTATACTAAAAAATGTTACCAAGATATGTTAGCTTTTCTATGATCTTTTTCACAATTAAGATGAGGATATATGAGTCAACCTGAAATATCATCATGTTGATGAGTTTCCTCTATAACTGGGTCTAGATGATATTTTTTATTAACAAATCAAAATGTACTATAAACAATAAAACATTCTGTAACTGGCCACTGTACTGATTAAATAAAAGCCACTTACAATTACCAGCAAAGTATAGAATTTGTTTCACTCCACACAGTTTGATACAGATAAATGTTTAAACTTGAGAAGAAACACTCGGGACTCTCAACCCATGAGAAAAGAGTCTGATCCGATAGGCAAGCAGGATTGAAGGATAAAGCTGGTGTGTCAAGGTTCCAATTTTAGCTAATCCTCCTATCTATGGGTTACCAATCTAAAATAAAAACAAAAAGGCAATGTAAAAAATTAGATTTTTACAAATGGTTTCGTTTATTTGAAACTCAAGCTAGGGCTTACCCCTTCATAAATTTCATACAAGTTAAACTCCATCACATTACTATAGACAGAAGGCTCAAGTTATCAACTTGTACTGGTTTATTAAGCACTGATAATCAGAAAATAATCATTTTTTTTTTTTAAATTCTACGATATGAAGGAAGTAGGCAGCCCTTCAATGAACAAGTCAAAATTGTTCTAAAGAGTTAACATATAAATATACATCAGTATGTCGTGCTTTTTAGGTTGTCAGTGAAAGCCAAAGTATCTTTAAAAAATTCTTGATTCTCTTTTATGCACTTATGGATATTTTTTTGTTAATTATACAGCATACATTTTTTTAGTTTACACTTTAACCTAACTTTGTTAAAATTCAAATAACATATTATAGTTTAAATCTACCCAGGCTAAAGTGAGACTAGATTATTTAGTATAATTTAATTTCAACATTAATTTTATGATATCTAGCAAAAATTTCAGTTATTGCAACAAATAACTTATGCTTTTTTCTTAGGCAAAAACCATGCTTACCAAACAAAAATGAGATGAGAGCAAATTCAGCTTAAAAAGCACGACGACATATACACAGCACTATACATATGAATATATTTACTGTATGCATATATGTGTATGTGCATGTGCATGTGTGTACATGTTGAATTTTAATATTTGCTAGCATTAAAAAAAAAAAAAAAAAAAAAAAAAAAAAAAAAGGTGAATGTAGATGGGCATGAAGTACTTTAGAAAATTCAATTACATATTAATACCCAAAAAATTTAACAATCACTCGTCTTCTTTGGTATCATCCCAGAAACTCCATCTGGATTTTTCTATTGCCTGCCAGAGTTCTTCACTTCTATCAATATATTCCTTGTTTGTCTTGTTGATATCTATAGGTACATTCCATTCTGAGAAAAAAAATTAGGTTTGGATGTTAAAAGCATAAAAATCATTAAAGACTTTTAGCTCAAACATGCCCCTTATCTAATAAGTGTTAAATGAGGAGATGAGAAGAAAACCGACAAACTCACAAATGAGTGAAACATGCATATTGAGTGAAAATTGCATTTATACAAAAATGCTCAGCAATCTTAAAAGTAAGACCAGTTTAATTAAAACTGTATGACTGATTACTGTGATACTGTTGCAAACGTTTGTAGCCGATCTGAAGAGTAACATTTGGCAAATTTGTCTGCTTTCTTTGTTACAAAGGTTTGTAAGTGACTCACAAAAGTGACATCTAGTGAGTTCATCATTTTTATTCTCAAAAGCCTCAAATGACAATTCATTTTTGATATACTGATTACAGCACCATCTTACCTATCTATTAACCACTTTTTATTACTAGTAAATAAAATAAAGTAAGCAACCTAGCCTCAAAATTAACTTTTCAAAATGCCATAAATCTGCCTATACATTACTAAGTATATTATTTTGATAACGGTTCAAAAACATGAAAATAAATGATAGCAAAGGCACTACAGCATTAGGAAGACTTTTTAAATAGCATTACTCGACAACACAAGCCACCTCAGCTCAAGATCCCGTGTAATATGCGAGTACTGAATCTAAATCTTTGTTAATGGTGGTTTTACTAGCATAAGTATCAATCAAATTTCCATCACAAGAATTTTCATTACAACACCAACAGTACTTACCAACTGGCTCAAAATCTTCCTTAGAGGAATCCTTAGAATCCCCATTGCCTCCCTCTAGGCCACTGCCATAGTCACCATATGATGAAGCATAGGGATCATAGTAGGTGCCGTAATTTTGCCAGGCTGCATAATTATTCCAGTATTGTTCATAATACTGACTGTAGTCACCTCCCATATTATTCCTGATAAAACAAAATTAACACCTTGGTACACACTTGAAAAATAATAAAGTAGGGATGGGTACATACTTTTTTCAATCCATTAGTATATAATTAATAAACACCTTATTTGAATCTTTTACTAATTTTTTGAAACTAATATAGAATTTCAATTAATGAACATATATTTCTTTTCTACTTAGCTATAGGAAGTACAGTAAAAATTTATTAAATGGACTGAGATTTAATGGATTTCAGATTTAACCCATTCACTGTCACAGTCTCCCAAAAACTGAGAGTTGACAGTATTGTAATTTAAAAAAATATATTATCTTATGACATGGTAGAGAATTGTTTTCCAAAGGTAATGACACCAAAAATGCAAAATTCAATGAACTTATACAATTATGCAAGTGCAAAGTGTGGTCAGAAGCATTTAAAACAACTGTAACTTCACCCAACTTGAGGCCTATTTTACAACAATTCCAGTGCTTAAACTGACCCAATTCCTGACTATTTTGTTAATACCCTTCCTTTCTATCAATTAAGACCAAGACATTGCTATTTAACTAACAGAATTACCCTATAAAAAGTCCAGAATTTAGTAATTTGTCAACTTTACATAAAATTCAACAAATTATAATCTAAAAACACTTTAAAATAAATATTGTAGGCATTCCAACCACAAAATCAACCTTTCTTCTATTCACTAATCATTTCTCTAAGCCTCTCTTATATAACACTTCTCCATTTTGAATCTAGTCTTGTGGGTTTTATGGCAAAATTAACTCTTAGAAAATATCCAAGGCTATCCTATTTCTCAGCTAATATAACCAAAATTGATTGATCAAGATTTAGGCCCTCCAAATAATTGAAGAAGGCCTAGTAAAAACTCATAAAACAAACTAGGGAAGGAGCTGTGGGTCCTCTACCTGCACTCAGGAAAATCGCCAAAAAATCAAACATTTCAGCTATTTTGAGGCCTACTTCAGGCCATTTCCAGTTGAAAATCAAAAGTGGCCATTTCATTAGTACATGTTCTGGCCTATAAATTGACACCATGAAAAAACCATAAAAATCATCCAAGAAAACATCTCAAAGCCTGTTTCTATCATGCAATGCATGGGGAAATTTTTTTAATACTCTACACATCTGCCACAGGCCCATTCACTCATATCTAGGCCAAAATTTACTGATCACAGCATATTTGAAGGCATAAATAAGACACAGATCTACATAAGCAACACTGGCCTCAATGACTTAGATTTATGTGAGAGACAGTGAAAGGGTTAATGAACAAAATCTGTGACTGGAAACCAAAGTCTTAAATCCAGGATTGTCTATTACTGTTACAGGGTCCCCTGATTACTAAAAAGAATAAGAAGAAGAAAATTGTCAAAGTGGGAAGTCTGAATGTGCGTGGATGTTGTGCAAATGATAAGAAAGAGATGATTGTGGATGTTATGAATGAGAAGAAGCTGGATGTCCTGGCTTTAAGTGAAACAAAGCTGAAGGGGGTGGGAGAGTTTCAATGGAGAGGAATAAATGGGATTAGGTCAGGGGTTTCAAATAGAGTTAGAGCTAAAGAAGGAGTAGCAATAATGTTGAAGGATAAGCTATGGCAGGAAAAGAGGGACTACAAATGTATAAATTCAAGGATTATGTGGAGTAAAATAAAGATTGGATGTGAAAAGTGGGTTATAGTAAGCGTGTATGCACCTGGAGAAGAGAGAAGTGTAGAGGAGAGAGAGAGATTTTGGGAAATGTTGAGTGAATGTGTGGGGAGTTTTGAATCAAGTGTGAGAGTAATGGTGGTTGGGGATTTCAATGCTAAAGTGGGTAAAAATGTTGTGGAGGGAGTAGTAGGTAAATTTGGGGTGCCAGGGGTAAATGTAAATGGGGAGCCTTTAATTGAGCTATGTGTAGAAAGAGATTTGGTAATAAGTAATACATATTTTATGAAAAAGAGGATTAATAAATATACAAGGTATGATATAGCACGTAATGAAAGTAGTTTGTTAGATTATGTATTGGTGGATAAAAGGTTGATGGGTAGGCTCCAGGATGTACATGTTTATAGAGGGGCAACTGATATATCGGATCATTATTTAGTTATAGCTACAGTTAGAGTAAGAGGTAGATGGGAAAAGAGGAAGGTGGCAACAACAAGTAAGAGGGAGGTGAAAGTGTATAAACTATGGGAGGAGGAAGTTAGGGTGAGATATAAGCGACTATTGGCAAAAAGGTGGGCTAGTGCGAGTATGAGTAGTGGGGGGTGGAAGAGGGTTGGAATAGTTTTAAAAATGCAGTATTAGAATATGGGGCAGAAGTTTGTGGTTATAGGAGGATGGGTGCAGGAGGAAAGAGGAGTGATTGGTGGAATGATGAAGTAAAGGGTGTGATAAAAGAGAAAAAGGTAGCTTATGAGAGGTTTTTACAAAGCAGAAGTGTTATAAGAAGAGCAGAGTATATGGAGAGTAAAAGAAAGGTGAAGAGAGTGGTGAGAGAGTGCAAAAGGAGAGCAGATGATAGAGTGGGAGAGGCACTGTCAAGAAATTTTAATGAAAATAAGAAAAATTTTTGGAGTGAGTTAAACAAGTTAAGAAAGCCTAGAGAATAAACGGATTTGTCAGTTAAAAACAGAGTAGGGGAGTTTGTAGATGGGGAGATGGAGGTTTTGGGTAGATGGCGAGAATATTTTGAGGAACTTTTAAATGTTGACGAAGAAAGGGAAGAGGTAATTTCATGCACTGGCCAGGGAGGTATACCATCTTTTAGGAGTGAAGAAGAGCAGAATGTAAGTGTGGGGGAGGTGCGTGAGGCATTACGTAGAATGAAAGGGGGTAAAGCAGCTGGAACTGATGGGATCATGACAGAAATGTTAAAAGCAGGGGGGGATATAGTGTTGGAGTGGTTGGTATTTTTGTTTAATAAATGTATGAAAGAGGGGAAGGTACCTAGGGATTGGCAGAGAGCATGTATAGTCCCTTTATATAAAGGGAAGGGGGACAAAAGAGACTGTAAAAATTATAGAGGAATAAGTTTACTGAGTATACCAGGAAAAGTGTACGGTAGGGTCATAATTGAAAGAATTAGAGGTAAGACAGAATGTAGGAGGTTTCAGAGTGGGTAGGGGATGTGTAGATCAAGTGTTTACATTGAAGCATATATGTGAACAGTATTTAGATAAAGGTAGGGAAGTTTTTATTGCATTTATGGATTTAGAAAAGGCATATGATAGAGTGGATAGAGGAGCAATGTGGCAGATGTTGCAAGTATATGGAATAGGTGGTAAGTTACTAAATGCTGTAAAGAGTTTTTATGAGGATAGTGAGGCTCAGGTTAGGGTGTGTAGAAGAGAGGGAGAATACTTCCCGGTAAAAGTAGGTCTTAGACAGGGATGTGTAATGTCACCATGGTTGTTTAATATATTTATAGATGGGGTTGTAAAAGAAGTAAATGCTAGGGTGTTCGGGAGAGGGGTGGGATTAAATTATGGGGAATCAAATTCAAAATGGGAATTGACACAGTTACTTTTTGCTGATGATACTGTGCTTATGGGAGATTCTAAAGAAAAATTGCAAAGGTTAGTGGATGAGTTTGGGAATGTGTGTAAAGGTAGAAAGTTGAAAGTGAACATAGAAAAGAGTAAGGTGATGAGGGTATCAAATGATTTAGATAAAGAAAAATTGGATATCAAATTGGGGAGGAGGAGTATGGAAGAAGTGAATGTTTTCACTTGGGAGTTGACGTGTCGGCGGATGGATTTATGAAGGATGAGGTTAATCATAGAATTGATGAGGGAAAAAAAGGTGAGTGGTGCGTTGAGGTATATGTGGAGTCAAAAAACGTTATCTATGGAGGCAAAGAAGGGAATGTATGAAAGTATAGTAGTACCAACACTCTTATATGGGTGTGAAGCTTGGGTGGTAAATGCAGCAGCGAGGAGACGGTTGGAGGCAGTGGAGATGTCCTGTTTAAGGGCAATGTGTGGTGTAAATATTATGCAGAAAATTCGGAGTGTGGAAATTAGGAGAAGGTGTGGAGTTAATAAAAGTATTAGTCAGAGGGCAGAAGAGGGGTTGTTGAGGTGGTTTGGTCATTTAGAGAGAATGGATCACAGTAGAATGACATGGAAAGCATATAAATCTATAGGGGAAGGAAGGCGGGGTAGGGGTCGTCCTCGAAAGGGTTGGAGAGAGGGGGTAAAGGAGGTTTTGTGGGCAAGGGGCTTGGACTTCCAGCAAGCGTGCGTGAGCGTGTTAGATAGGAGTGAATGGAGACGAATGGTACTTGGGACCTGACGATCTGTTGGAGTGTGAGCAGGGTAATATTCAGTGAAGGGTGTTCTTTGTCATCACCACAGATGCCTCAATGCACCACCCAACTTTTTCCCTTCATCAATTCTATGGTTCACTATGTCTTTCAAAAATTAATAAATATTCATTGCTATAACAATACATTCTAGAAAATTTAATTAAAACAAAATGTAAGAAACAGGAAAACACTCACATTCCTGGATAATGTTGCTTTTTTGGAACAGCATAGCTAACTTTAAGGGGCTTTTGGCCTAACCCCTTGAAGCCATTCATGTGAGTGAGGGCATCTTTGTATTCATCTTCTGAATAAAATCGTACAAAAGCGAAGCCTTTGCTTTGTCCATTTGGGTCGTATATCACTAGAAAAGAAGGAAAATTATTTAATTCATTGTGAAAATAAAGCTGTGTACTTTCATGCACTCGAAAATAAGCATATCAAATAAGTGAGTTTATAAATCATCATGTGGTAAAAGAAAAAAAAAAAAAAAAAAAAGCAAGCTGGCCATCTCTCACTGAGGTAGGGTGACCCAAAAAAGAAATACTTTCACCATCATTCACACTATCACTCTTACCAGAAGAGTGCAGATATAACAGTACAGATGTCCCCCCAAACAGCAAATATCCCAAACCCCTCCTTTAGAGTGAAGGCACTGTACTTTCCACTTCCAGGACTCCAAGTCCAGTTAGCCAGTTTCTCCAAATCCCTTCACATTTTTTTTTTTTTTTTTTTGCATAAAAGGAAAAGCTGGAAGACTATTACTGATGCTTTGCTTCTTGTTGGAATATCCCTACCTTGAAGAGATGGAACACTAGAATCTTCCCCATATATTTTAACTGCCTTCAATACTAGTTTAAAGAGCAACCGAAAAATTTACAAGATAATTCACTTCGACTACTTGGCTCAGGGTCCAGAGGCCAAATTTCAAAGTGCGCACCAGGGCCCAAGAATTTAAAAAAAAAAAAAAATTGTTATTTTTTTCTTATGAAATGGTAGAGAATCTTTTTCTGAAGGTAATAAAACAAAAAATACGAAATTTGATGGTAAATTGATGAAATTATGCTCTTGCTAATTTTGATGTGTCAGTGATATTTATGCATAGGCGATTTTGCCGACTTTGACTCCCATTTCAGGCCAATTATATTATTCCAGTCTACTAAATTCTTAGTTATTTCACTAGTATTACTTCTATTCTATAGATTGAGCACAAGAAATCAGAAATTGGTAATTTGGCCAATTTAATGCAAAGTTTAAAATATTCTAATTTCAAAATAGGGTCCAGAATAAACAATGCAGGAATTCCTGGAACTAAACTAACATTTCTTCTGTTCACGTTTTCATTTTACAAATGAATTCCATTTTGATTTTTTAATCACATAATGAGTTTTTATTCAAACCAAAAAATATAAGTTACTGTTATGTAATACTGTAATACATGTAATTGTATAAATAATATCACCACATTTGTGAACATATATTAGACCCACCAGCTGGCGTGTATTAGACGTGTGGGATCATTTGTTTACTCTTGAACAGCAGCAAAAATTTAACATTTCTGCTATTTTGAGCTCAGTTTCAACCCATTTCCATTACTAAAACCAATCAAAATCATCTCTATTTCTGTAATATATCTTCCATTCTATCAAATGAGACCAAGAAATCGCAAATACAACTATAAAAAACATACAAAAAAACACTGCAAAGTTGCTGTTTTAATCGAAAATTATGGTCTCAGTTTTTTTTCTCTCATTATGCACTGTGTGCTGCAGGATTTGTTTTATGAGGTGCACACATACCACATAGATGTATTCTCTCATATCTAGGCCCAAATTTACTGCTCACAGTTTATCAAAGTGAGCTGAGCTCATGGCGTAGATCTACGGTTTGGACCCTCAACGTATAGCCGTAGATCTACGGCACCGACCCTCAAAGGGTTAAAATTTTTTTCAGACATTGTATCTAAAGATTAGTGATGAAACGGAAAATAGAAAATATAATATAGAACTTATATTGGAAAATTATCCTCTACAACTTTTCAGCAAATATTTTAGTTGCTCCTTTTGTATCTGTGAAGGAAGAATGTTCAAAAAAGGT
The DNA here is from genome assembly GCF_038502225.1 of Cherax quadricarinatus. Lineage (NCBI taxonomy): Eukaryota > Metazoa > Arthropoda > Malacostraca > Decapoda > Parastacidae > Cherax > Cherax quadricarinatus. The sequence continues at coordinate 14,046 of NW_027196223.1, forward strand.
GGAGAATTAATTACTATATAGGCATTCAGCAGTTATCATCCAATTTCTGCAGGAGAGAAAGAGGCAATGAATAGACAGAAAAATAAATCCAACCTTTTGCTGTCTTTATACTGTTGTATCTGCTGCCAAATGTCTTGTAAAGGGCAAAGTCATCAACATCTGGGGTGAGGTCTCCCACCCAAAGAGAATATTCCTTATCTGTGTTATTTCCTCTTGTGCTGCTGTGGTTCAGCTTAAATCGAACAGGCTGGTGAAAAATTTGTTAAGTTAGGTAATGTAATGGTGCACTATATAATATACAAGCCTGAATCTGTAAAGTTAAATTGCACATACATAATTTGTATGTACAGTGGACCCCCGCATACCGCACGCATCGCATACCGTACAATCCGCATACCGCTCGCTTTTTTCGCAAAAATTTTGCCTCGCATACCGCCCAAAAACCCGCTCACCGCTCTTCGTCCGAGACGCGTCCAATGTGCGGCCTGAGCCACGCTCACATGTTCCGCCGGTGGCATTGTTTACCAGCCAGCCTCCGCGGTAACATCCAAGCATACAATCGGAACATTTCGTATTATTACAGTGTTTTTGGTGATTTTTTCTGGAAAATAAGTGACCATGGGCCCCAAGAAAGCTTCTAGTGCCAACCCTACAGCAATAAGGGTGAGAATTACTATAGAGATGAAGAAAAAGATCATTGATAAGTATGAAAGTGGAGTGCGTGTCTCCGAGCTGGCCAGGTTGTATAATAAACCCCAATCAACCATCGCTACTATTGGTGGTACAGCTGCTGCTGCTGCTGTACCACCGTCAGCTGCTGCTGCACTGTCAGCTGCTGCTGCTGCTGTACCACCGTCAGCTGCTGCTGCTGCTGTTCCACCGTCAGCTGCTGCTGCTGCTGCTGCTGCTGCTGTAGCATCGTCAGCTGCTGCTGTAGCATCGTCTGCTGCTGCTGTAGCATCGTCTGCTGCTGCTGTAGCATCGTCTGCTGCTGCTGTAGCATCGTCTGCTGCTGCTGTAGCATCGTCTGCTGCTGCTGTAGCATCGTCTGCTGCTGCTGTAGCATCGTCTGCTGCTGCTGTAGCATCGTCTGCTGCTGCTGTAGCATCGTCTGCTGCTGCTGTAGCATCGTCTGTTGCTGCTGTAGCATCGTCTGTTGCTGCTGTACCACCGTCAGCTGCTGCTGCTGCTGCTGTAGCACCGTTGTTGGTGTGGCTTATTGAGAATACCAAGAAACAATTAACCCCAGAGGATTTGCCACCCAGGATAACCCAAAAAAGTCAGTGTCATCGAAGACTGTCTAACTTATTTCCATTGGGGTCCTTAATCTTGTCTCCCAGGATGCAACCCACACCAGTCGACTAACACCCAGGTGAACAGGGAAAAATGCCTGGAACTAGTGCTCATATTGGTGAATTTAAAGCCAGCAAAGGTTGGTTTGAGAGATTTAAGAATCGTAGTGGCATACACAGTGTGATAAGGCCTGTTCTGGAAGAAAATGCCAAACAGGACCTACAGTACTCAGGAGGAAAAGGCACTCCCAGGACACAGTGTCTCATCAGTCATTGCTGCATCTTCAATAAAGGTAAGTGTCATTTATTCTTCATTTAGTAGAGTAGTACATGCACAATATATATTGTGCATGTACTACTCTACTATTGTGCATGTATCCTTCTCTTTGTGTGTAGGAAAATGTATATTTCATGTGGTAAAAATTTTTTTTTTCATACTTTTGGGTGTCTTGCACGGATTAATTTGATTTCCATTATTTCTTATGGGGAAAATTCATTCGCATACCGAACATTTCGCATAACAATCAGCCCTCTTGCACGGATTAAAGTCGCTATGCGGGGGTCCACTGTATAACACATACATACTAATTAATAATAATAATGCGTTGGAGGTATGTAATGACGCTTGCATAAGTCATTTCTAAAACATTCTGAAAGGGAGGAAGAAACAAACCTCCTTGGACAGTTTTTATTGAAATGCCCTACAGATGAAAGTGTGACAAGTGTTGAGAGTAAGCCAAAAATCAGCGAATAGTGAAGTAACATTAAAACAAAAATTGTAGCAGTTAAGTGAGTTGGAGCTATGTAAAGATGCTTGCTGTGCCCAGCATCTCTTCTCCATCTCCAAGGTAAATACTGTATTACAATATAATTTCTTTACATAATGTATTTTTTTTTTTTAACAAGTCAGCCGTCTCCCACCGAGGCAGGGTGACCCAAAAAGAAAGAAAATCCCCAAAAAGAAAACACTTTCACCTCACTCACATATAATCATTGTTTTTGCAGAGGTGCTCAGAATACAACAGTTTAGAAGCATATACGTATTAAAATATACAACACATCCCTCCAAACTGCCAATATCCCAAACCCCTCCTTTAACCCTTTCAGGGTTGGTGCCATACTAGTACGGCTTGCACGCCAGGGTTGGTGCCGTACTAGTATGCATAAATTCTAGCACCTCCAAATCTAGCAAGAGAAAGCTGGTAGGCCTACATATGAAAGAATGGGTCTATGTAGTCAGTGTGTGCAGTATAAAAGAAATCCTGCAGCACACAGTGCATAATGAGAAAAAAAAAACTCTGACTGTCTTTTTGTTTAACCCTTTGACTGTCGCAAGCCCCTTTCTGAAACTGTCATTCTATGTCGCAAAATTTTTTTTGGAAAAAAAAAAAAAAAAAATTCTTATGAAATGATAAGAGAATCTTTTCACCGATGATAGTGACACCAAAAGTACAAAATTTGGTCAAAAACCCACAGAATTACGCTCCTGCAAAGTAAGCGGTCTCAGCGACATATATGAATCGGCGATTTCGCCGACCTTGAGCCCTGTTTTTGGCCAATTCCGTTGTTCCAGTTGACCAAACTCATAGCTATTTCTTCAGAACTCCATTTTTTCAATCAATTGAGTACAAGAAACTGCCCATTTACCAATTTGAACTACCCAATAAAATGGTCAGAAATTGGCAATTTGGCCAATTTCACACAAATTAAAAAAGATGCCAATTTCAAAATAGGGTCCAGAATAAACAATGTAGACATTCTTGGCACTAAAATAACATCATCTGTTCATTAGTCACATCTTTAGGCCCCTCTTATATTATTACTGATTTCTATTTTGATTTTTTATTCATACAAAAAATATAAAATTTACTGTTATGCAGACTACTGCATTATTGTAAAAATGGTATAAATAATATCAGCGCACTAGTGAAAGAATATCAGACTCCCCAGTTGACATGTATTGGACGTGTGGTGTGATTTGCTTACTCTTGAACATTGGTAAAAAAAATCGCTAACATTTCCAGGACGTTTTCATTGTGAAACTAATCAAAATCATCTCTATTTCTGCAATATGTTTTCCATTTTATCACGTGAGATCATGAAAACGAGAATACAACAATAAATACTATATGAAAATACACCTCAAAGACAGCTTTTTAATCCAAAAAAAAAAAAACGGTCAGTTTTTTCTCATTATGCACTGCATGCTGCAGGATTTTTTTTTATGTGGTGCACACTGACCACACAGACCCATTCTCTGACATGTGGGCCTACCAGCTTTCTCCTGCTTGATTTGAAGCTGCGAGAATTACCGAGTATATATACGTCCGAAACACTGCCTCGTAAGACGTATATGTATATACGACCAAAAGAGTCAAAGGGTTAAAACAGCGACTTTGCAGTGTATTTTCGTATGCTATTTATGGTTGTATTCTAGTTTTCCTGGTCTCATTTTATAGAATGGAAGACACATTACAGAAATTGATATGATTTTGATTGGTTTTATGATGAAAAGTACCTGGAAATTAAGCTCAAAGTAGCAGAAATGTTCGATTTTTGCCAAAGTTCAAAAGTAAACAAATCATGCCACGCGCCCAATACATCTCAACTGGCGAGTCTAATATTCTTTCACAAGTGCGCTGATATTTATACCATTTCTACACTAATGCAGTAGTCTGCATAACAGTAAATCTATTTTTTTGTGAGAATAAAAATTCAAAGTGGAAAGCAAAAGAAAAGTAAGAGAGGCCTGGGGACATGACTAATGAACACAGAAAACGTTATTTTATTATTTTAGTGCCAGGAATGTCTGTCTTGCTTATTCTGGACCCTATTTGGAAATTGGCATCCTTTGAAATTTGTGTGAAATTGGCAAAATTGCCAATTTCTCACCACTTTATTGGATAGTTGAAATCACTAAATGGGTGGTTTCTTTTCCTCATTCGATAGAAAAAATGGAGTTCTAGCAAAATAGTAATGATTTTTGTCGACTGTTACATTTGAAATGATCCAAAATAGGGCTCAAAGTTGGCGAAATTGCCGATGCATAAACATCGTTGAGACCTTAAAGTGCAGGCATTATACTTCCCATTTCCAGAGCTCAAGTCCGGCTGAATAAAAATAACCGGTTTCCCTGAATCCCTTCACTAAATATTACCCTGCTCACACTCCTACAGCTATTCAGGTCCCAAATACCATTCGTCTTCATTCACTCCTGTCTGACACGCTCATGCACGCTTGCTGGAAGTCCAAGCCCCTCTCCCACAAAAACCTCCTTTACTTCCTCCCTCCAATCTTTTCGAGGACGACCCCTACCCCGCCTTCCTTCCCCTACAGATTTAAATGCTTTCCATGTCATTCTTCTTTGATCCATTCTCTCTAAACGACCAAACCACCTCAACAACCCCTCTTCAGCTCTCTGACTAATACTTTTATTAACTCCACAGATTCTGCTAATTCCCACACTCTGAATTTTCTGCATAATATTTACACCACACATTGCCCTTAGACAGGACATCTCCACTGCCTCAAACTGTCTCCTCGCTGCTGCATTTACCACCCAAGCTTCACACCCATATAAGAGTGTTGGTACTACTATACTTTCATACATTCCCTTCTTTGCCTCCATAGATAACGTTTTTTGTCTCCACATATACCTCAACGCACCACTCACTTTCCTTCCTTAATCAATTCTGTGATTAATCTCATCCTTCATAAATCCATCCGCTGACACGTCAACTCCCAAATATCTGAAAACATTTACTTCTTCCATACTCCTCCTTCCCAATTTAATATCCAATTTTTCTTTATCTAAATCATTTGATACCCTCATCACCTTACTCTTTTCTATGTTCACTTTCAACTTTCTACCTTTACACACTCTCCCAAACTCATCCACTTCTTATGAAAAGATAGAGAATCTTTTCCCGATCATAATGACACCAAAAGTATGAAATTTGATGGAAAACTTACGGAATTATGCTCTCGCGAAGTTAGCGGTCTCGATGATGTTTACGCATCGGCGATTTTGCCCACTTTGAGCCCTATTTTCGGCCAATTCCAGTGTACTAGTCGACAAAAATCATAACTATTTTGCTAGAACTCCTTTTTTCTATCGAATGAGTACAAGAAACCACCCATTTACCGATTTCAACTATCCAATACAGTGGTCAGAATTTAGCAATTTTGCCAATTTCACACAAATTTCAAAAGATGTCAATTTCCAAATAGGGTCCAGAATAAACATGAAAGACATTCCTGGCACTAAAATAACATTTCCTCTGTTCATTAGTCACATCCCCAGGACCCTCTTACATTCTTTTGCTTTCCACTTTGAATTTTTATTCTCACAAAAAATAGAAGATTTACTGTTATGCAGACTACTGCATTAGTGTAGAAATGGTATAAATAATATCAGCGCACTTGTGAAAGAATATTAGACTCACCAGTTGACGTGTATTGGACGCTTAGCATGATTTGTTTACTTTTGAACTTTGGTAAAAATCGAACATTTCTGCTACTTTGAGCTCAATTTCAAGGTACTTTTCATTGTAAAACCAGTCAAAATCATCTCAATTTCTGTAATATGTCTTCCATTCTATAAAATGAGACCAGGAAAACTAGAATACAACAATAAATACCATACGAAAATACAGTGCAAAGTCGCTGTTTTAATCCAAAAACACGGTCAAAGTTTTTTTTTTTTCTTATTATGCACTGTGTGCTGCAGGATTTTTTTTTATACTGCGCACACTGACCACATAGACCCAGTCTTTCATATGTAGGCCTACCAGCTTTCTCTCACTAGATTTGAGGGCGCTAGAATTTAGGCGTACTAGTACGTCAAAAACTCTGGTGCGTAAGCCGTACTAGTACGCCGAAACCCTGAAAGGGTTAAAACAACTTTCCTCAGTGATGTTTTTCCTTTCTAACAAGAGCACACAGACTCAATTCTCTTATGTGAAGCAATAGAAGAAGCACAGGAATAAACTGAGTTATATACGTCAAACACACATATCTCATTTTAATTCTTCAGAGTGATTAAACAGTCAAAGGGTTACATATTTATTGGGAATAATGAGAAAGCTGGGCCATTTGTCCCTGTCATGTAAGTTACTGAGGCACTGGGTCTTAGAGTTTAACCCTTTGACTGTTTCAGTCGTATATATACGTATGAGGTACCGTGTTTGGCGTATATATACTCATAAATTCTAGCGGCTTCAAATCAAGCAGGAGAAAGCTGGTAAGCCCACATGTGAGAGAATGGGTCTGTGTGGTCAGTGTGCACCATATAAAAAAAAATCCTGCAGCATGCAGTGCATGATGAGAAAAAAAAACTCCGACTTTCGTTTTTTTTTTTTTTTTTTTAAATGCCGACTTTGTGGTCTATTTTTGTATAGTATTTATGGTTGTATTCTCGTTTTCTTGGTCTCATTTGATAGAATGGAAAACATATTATAGAAATAGAGGTGATTTTGATTGGTTTTACTATGAAAAGAACCTTGAAATGGAGCTCAAAGTAGGGGAAATGTTTGATTTTTGCCGATGTTCAAAAGTAAACAAATGATGTCATTGTCCAATAAATGTCCAACTAGCCATTCTAATATGCAGTCATGAATGGGTTGACATTATTTATACAATTATTACAATATTGCAGTAGTCTGCATAACAGTAAATCTTCTATTTTTTGTTTGAATAAAAATTCAAAATAGAAAGCAAGAGTAATATCAGAGGGGCCTGGAGACATGACTGATGAACAAAGAAAATGTTATTTTAGAGCCAGGAATGTCTGCATTGTTCATTCTGGACCCTATTTTGAAATTGTCATATTTTTTAATTTTCGTGAAATTGGCCAAATTGCAAATTTCTGACCATGTTATTGGGTAGTTGAAATTGGTAAATGGGCAGTTTCTTGTACTCAGTCGATAGAAAAAATGGAGTTCTAAAGAAATAGCTATGAGTTTGGTCGACTGGAACAATGGAATTAGCCGAAAATAGGGCTCAAAGTGGGCGAAATCGCCGATTCATAAATATCGCCGAGGTTGCTAACTTCGTGAGCGTAATTCCGTCAGTTTTCCATCAAATTTTGTTCTTTTGGTGTCATTACAATCGGGAAAAGATTCTCTATCATTTCATAAGAAAAATGTGCCTTTAAGCAGAACCATTATCCAGCCATCTCCTCCTGACTTCCTACAATACCATTCACCTCTCACCAGGTGACAGAGGCAGGTGGTATTTAAGGTAAGTAATGAGTGCACTGAATATGCATTTTAATTTTTAATTTTTTAGGCTTAGTTTTATTGCTTGCTAACTTAATACAGTAGACCTCAGCAACGTACTATATTAACTGCTCCTGAAAGCTCATCGTGATGCTGAAATTACGTTAGCTGAATTAATTTTCCCTATAAGAAATAATGGAAATCAAATTAATCCGCAAGAGCACACCCCAAAGTATGAAAAAAAAAAAAAATGTTTTACCATATTAAATATTAATTTTAATACACACAAACTGACACTTACCTTTATTGAAGATCTGGTGATGATTGATGGGATGGGAGGAGGGGAGTGTGGAAGTTGTTAATGTTTAGAAGGGGAATCCCCTTCCATTAGGACTTGAGGTATCAAGTCCTTTTCCGGGTTACTTCCCTTCTTTTAATGCCACTAGGACCAGCTTGAGAGTCACTGGACCTCTGTCGCAAAACGTATCTGTCCATAGAGGCCTGTACCTCCCGTTCCTTTATGATTTGTCTAAAGTGGTTCACAACATTGTCATTGTAATAGTCACCAGCACGGCTTGCAATAGCTGTGTGAGGGTGATTTTCATCCACAAAGGTTTGCACTTCAAGCCACTTTGCACACATTTCCTTAATCTCTTTCTTCATATTCACAGTAATTCTCACTTTTTTTCCTGCATGGTTAGCACTAGAAGCTTTCTTGGGGCCCATGGTGACTTATTTTGCAGGTACAATCACTAAAAACGCTGTGATAATATGAAATGTTCCAATTGTATGCGTGGATGCGACTGCACTGGCTGGCTTGTAAACACTGGCACCCACGGGACAACTGAGGCTCGCTCAGGCCACACGTGGACGCGTCTCTAACGAATTGCGTAGGGTGAGTTTTATAGTGTTAGCCGAGGCAAAATTTTTGCATTAAAATGTATC
>NW_027196223.1:27500-101725 GCF_038502225.1 Cherax quadricarinatus
AATTTAAGAACAAGCACATTACAATATTATATTTTTATCCTGAAAGCAAAGGACTGAGGACAACCTGAAAGCAAAGGACTGAGGACAACCTGAAAGCAAAGGACTGAGGACAACCTGAAAGCTAAGGACTGAGGACACCAAAATTGCATAAAAATGTCAAAAATTTACATAGACAAGTTTTATTTGATTATCTCATCTTGATTTACCCAAGATATTTAATTTTCTTAAGGTAGATGAAACATTCACTCCCTCCACACCATGTTATCCACTATAAGTTTAATTTAATGTCAAATTCAAGTAGTACACTTTGTGTACTACATGTGAGAATGGATGCTTTATTTGACAAATTATACTTACCGATTGTATATCTGCATAATAATTTTAACATAGCTTTGATAGTACATATTACTGTACTACATACAACTGTCTGCTTTGCCTAAGGTAATACTAATAAGGGGGTGTTTATAAAAATTGTTGACAAAATAAACACTGGAAAGCACATCATGCAACACAATACATACTTAACCAACGCCAGAACCCACCTCTCTAATACAGTGGTAAGAGAAAAACAAAAATATGAACTCACTGGCTGACTGTGAGGTATAACTTTTCCATTGAGTTTGTGCATAGCCGTCAGAGCCGCTTGATCTGAAGAGAAGTTAACAAAACAGTAACCAGCTGGGTGACCTGTATACCTGTTTTTCATTACCTGAAACAGTAATGATGATAAATTAATGTAAAAAAATACCTAAAAATATTAACCAGCTAAAGGCAGTTACCAATCTTTATACTGAATCGTACTTTTTAAATTGTCTATGAACCAATGAGAAAGAAATCTTTTTTTTTTTTTTTGTCAAATCTAGCATGTTTAATACAAATTAGAAATAATAGTGAAAATGCACAAAATAAATGGGCTACAAATCCAAGAAAAATGCTTGAAATAACATTTCACAAAAGTTGCAATATGTAATTAGTAAGAGAAAACATTAATATACATGTAATAAATTAATAAACATGCTGTTGGAGTGTGAGCAAGGTAACATTTATTAAGTGATTCAAGGAAACTGGTAAGCTGGACAATACAGTGGCTGCAATCTGATGGAATAATAATAATAATAATGATGACTGATAAGGTAAGATTTTGTTCAGATTTTTAACCCTGGAGGATTAGCCAGGATAACCCAAGAAAGTCAGTGCATCATCAAGGACTGTCTGTTTTATTCCACTGGGGTTCTTCAATCTTGTTCCCCAGGATGTGACCCAGATCAGTCGACTAACAACCAGGTACCCATTCGCTTGCCAAGTGAACAGGGACAGTAGGTGTAAGGAAACACGCTTAATTTTTCCACCTGGCCGGGAATCAAACCATGGACACTCAATGTGTGAAGTGAGAGCGTTGACTACCTGGATTTTATAATTCTTGCGTGCTTATTCTTTCAAGAAATTCACAAACGCTCACACATGAAACCATAAATACAACACCTAAGATAAAATAAAGAATACTAAAGTTTGTACACAAAAGTGACAGTATGATCATTAGGATCATAAGCTCAAGAAAAAAAAGGAGCTTTTGATGACATCTAAAGGTATGAATAGATTTATGACTCTTAACAGACACTGGCAGCCTGTTATACAGTCAGGGAGCTACAAAAGAAAAGGCTCTTTCTGCATATGATTTCTCCTGAACAGCACGAGACTCAGTCTGCAGTAATACACAGAAACATTTTTGAGCTAGATACAAAAGGTACAAGCATATCAGAAAGATACTTGGGTTCTTTAACCTTTCACCATCTCTCAAGTATGGCTACATCTTAATCATACCACCCTCAATTACACTGTGATCAGTATATTTTGGCCAAGACATGAGAGAATGCACCTGTGTAGTGGGCATGTACAATAAAAAGTCCTGTACCCCCCACAGTGCATGCTAGGAACATCTAACTTTGACCTTGTGTCTGGTTTAAAAAAGCAACTTTGAAGCATGTTTTTGGATGATACACTAGTGAAATGGAAATGATTTTCGTCAGATTCAGACTGGAAGTGGTTTGAAATAGGCTCCAAAGAGATAGAAATATCTGGTTTTTGGCAATTTATGCAAGGAAGGGTAGAGGTTGTTCTAGCACCCCCCCCCCCCCCCATCTTATGGGTTTTTACTAGGTCTGCTTTAATTATTGGGATGGCTTAAACCATGACTAATCTTTTTTAGTTATACAGTGGACCCCCGGTTAACGATATTTTTTCATTCCAGAAGTATGTCCAGGTGCCAGTACTGACCGAATTTGTTCCCATAAGGAATATTGAGAAGTAGATTAGTCCATTTCAGACCCCCAAACATACACGTACAAATGCACTTACATAAATACACTTACATAATTGGTCGCATTGGGAGGTGATCGTTATGCGGGGGTCCACTGTATTTTATTAGTAGAGAAATAGAGTAAAATTTAATTTTTGTGTATACCTGGAGGGGTTATGAGAGATTCAAAATGGAAGGTAAGTGCTTTATAGGAGAGGCCTGGGAACATGACTAGTGAACATAGGAAAGGCTACTTTAGTGACTGGAATGCCTACAACGCTTATTTTGGACTATGTTTATAAATTGCAACTGGTTGTGTTAAATTAGCCAAATTATCAATTTCGGGGAGCTTTATACTGTATAGCAGTTCTGATAAAACCACTACAGGAGGCCTGGTCTCAGACCGGGCCGCGGGGGCGTTGACCCCCGGAACTCTCTCCAGGTAACTCTCTCCAGGTAAACATGCCTGTGCATTTCAGGAAGACTAATCCTAATGTTTACAGACTACTTAAAACTAGACATAGGTTATGGAGTGGTGTGTTTAATTGACAGAATGAAAGGCATACTAGAGAAAAAGCCAGGAATTGGGTAGGTTTGATCAATGGAATTGAGGTAACATAGGATTTAAATTTCACTGATGCATAAATTTCACCCAGATCACCAACTATGCTCCTGTGTAATTTCACAAGTTTTCCATTAAATATCACACTTCCGGTGTCATTACCGCATGGAAAAGATTCTCTACCATTTTAGAAGATAAAATTAATATTTTTAAAAATCAAGAGAGCAAAAGGGTTAACCCTATCAGTGGCCATCATGTAGATCTACGCTATTGATACCAGGCATTAAAACCTTTATGTGGCAATAAAGCATTAAAATTACTGGGAATGCTTTGATCCTAAATATGTACCCACTGGAACTAAGGAGAGAGTGGGCTGTGTACCCAAAAATGAAAAAAAAAAAACCCAATTTAACCTACTCTATACAGCAGGACACCATATCCATGGTTTCAGTTATCCACTGTTTACCATAGCCTGAAAATTACCCTTAATTTTGCTTAACCCTTTGACAGATTAACTCGGTGGCACTCGATGTATGCACAAGGCTTATTCCTCTAAGAAAAAGGAGGAGTAGATGTAAAACAGAAAGAGACAGGCGCTCCCTTTACAGGCGACGGAAAAGAATAACAGAGCGGCTAAAAGAGGTCAATATATCTGAAATGCGTAGGGAGACACTGGTCAGAGAAATAGCAAGCATCGAACTTAAGCTAAAAGAATCCTTTAGGAGTCAGGAATCGCGGGAAGAACTAAAAGCCATAAATGAAATCGAAAGAAACCCAAAGTATTTCTTCTCCTATGCCAAATCAAAATCGAGAACAACGTCCAGTATTGGGCCCCTACTTAAACAAGATGGGTCCTACACAGATGACAGCAAGGAAATGAGTGAGCTACTCAAGTCCCAATATGACTCAGTTTTTAGCAAGCCGCTAACCAGACTGAGAGTCGAAGATCAAAATGAATTTTTTATGAGAGAGCCACAAAATTTGATTAACACAAGCCTATCCGATGTTATCCTGACGCCAAATGACTTCGAACAGGCGATAAATGACATGCCCATGCACTCTGCCCCAGGGCCAGACTCATGGAACTCTGTGTTCATCAAGAACTGCAAGAAGCCCCTATCACGAGCCTTTTCCATCCTATGGAGAGGGAGCATGGACACGGGGGTCGTCCCACAGTTACTAAAAACAACAGACATAGCCCCACTCCACAAAGGGGGCAGTAAAGCAACAGCAAAGAACTACAGACCAATAGCACTAACATCCCATATCATAAAAATCTTTGAAAGGGTCCTAAGAAGCAAGATCACCACGCATCTAGAAACCCATCAGTTACACAACCCAGGGCAACATGGGTTTAGAACAGGTCGCTCCTGTCTGTCTCAACTATTGGACCACTACGACAAGGTCCTAAATGCACTAGAAGACAAAAAGAATGCAGATGTAATATATACAGACTTTGCAAAAGCCTTCGACAAGTGTGACCATGGCGTAATAGCGCACAAAATGCGTGCTAAAGGAATAACAGGAAAAGTCGGTCGATGGATCTATAATTTCCTCACTAACAGAACACAGAGAGTAGTCGTCAACAGAGTAAAGTCCGAGGCAGCTACGGTGAAAAGCTCTGTTCCACAAGGCACAGTACTCGCTCCCATCTTGTTCCTCATCCTTATATCCGACATAGACAAGGATGTCAGCCACAGCACCGTGTCTTCCTTTGCAGATGACACCCGAATCTGCATGACAGTGTCTTCCATTGCAGACACTGCAAAGCTCCAGGCAGACATCAACCAAATCTTTCAGTGGGCTGCAGAAAACAATATGAAGTTCAACGATGAGAAATTTCAATTACTCAGATATGGTAAACATGAGGAAATTAAATCTTCATCAGAGTACAAAACAAATTCTGGCCACAAAATAGAGCGAAACACCAACGTCAAAGACCTGGGAGTGATCATGTCGGAGGATCTCACCTTCAAGGACCATAACATTGTATCAATCGCATCTGCTAGAAAAATGACAGGATGGATAATGAGAACCTTCAAAACTAGGGAGGCCAAGCCCATGATGACACTCTTCAGGTCACTTGTTCTATCTAGGCTGGAATATTGCTGCACACTAACAGCACCTTTCAAGGCAGGTGAAATTGCCGACCTAGAAAATGTACAGAGAACTTTCACGGCGCGCATAACGGAGATAAAACACCTCAATTATTGGGAGCGCTTGAGGTTCCTAAACCTGTATTCCCTGGAACGCAGGAGGGAAAGATACATGATTATATACACCTGGAAAATCCTAGAGGGACTAGTACCGAACTTGCACACGAAAATCACTCACTACGAAAGCAAAAGACTTGGCAGACGATGCACCATCCCCCCAATGAAAAGCAGGGGTGTCACTAGCACGTTAAGAGACCATACAATAAGTGTCAGGGGCCCGAGACTGTTCAACTGCCTCCCAGCACACATAAGGGGGATTACCAACAGACCCCTGGCAGTCTTCAAGCTGGCACTGGACAAGCACCTAAAGTCAGTTCCGGATCAGCCGGGCTGTGGCTCGTACGTTGGTTTGCGTGCAGCCAGCAGCAACAGCCTGGTTGATCAGGCTCTGATCCACCAGGAGGCCTGGTCTCAGACCGGGCCGCGGGGGCGTTGACCCCCGGAACTCTCTCCAGGTAAACTCCAGGTAAACCCCAAATCATGAAATGACAGAGAATCTTTTCCCGATGATAATGACACCAAAAGTACGATATTTGATGGAAAACTTGCGGAATTATGCTCTTGCAAAGTTAGCGACCTCAGCGACATTTACGTATCGGTGATTTCGCCCACTTTGAGCCCTATTTTCGGCCAATTCTGTTGTTCCAGTCCACCAAACTCATAGCTATTTCCTTAGAACTCCATTTGTTCCATTGATTGAGTACAAGAAACTGCCCATTTACTGATTTCAACTACCCAATAAAGTGGTCAGAAATTGACAATTTAGCCAATTTCACGTAAATTAAAAAATATGGCAATTTCAAAATAGGGTCCAGAAGGAACAATGCAGACATTCTTGGCACTAAAATGAAATTTTCTCTGTTAATCAGTCATGTCTCCAGGCCCCTGTTATAATACTCTTGCTTTCTACTGTATTTTGAATTTTTATTCACACAAAAAATAGAAGATTTACTGTTATGTAGACTACTGCAATATTGTAATAATTGTACAAATAACGTCAACCCATTCATGACTGCGTATCAGAATGGCTAGTTGGATGTTTATTGGACAATGACGTCATTTGTTTACTTTTGAACATCGGCAAAAATCGAACATTTCTGCCACTTTGAGCTCCATTTCAAGATCCTTTTCATAGTAAAACCAATCAAAATCACTATGTTTTCCATTCTATCGAATGAAACCAAGAAAACTAGAATACAACCATAAATACTATACGAAAATGTACACCTCAAAGTCGGCGTTTTCATCCAAAAACACGTTTGGCTCAGCCTTCTTTTGTAGCCAGGGCCCAGCGTTCCCTGTCCTGCCTTACTCTTCCTGCACTTGTGACGACTCCCTCCCCTCTCCACTCTCCGGCACCCCCCTGGCTGGACCTGACACGATACATTCACCTGGATTGGCACTACAGGAACAGGGAACCCCCTCAGTTAGTTGCATTTCTATTTGAAGAGTTTCGCTCTGTTACATATGGCTCTTCATTCTCCGTCTACACGGATGGCTCGGCATGGTCCTCCCCCCCTTCCACATCATCTGTGGACTTCTTCGCTAATCTCTCCCTGTGTCAAACGTGGCGGTTGGACCCTGCTCATTCTGTTCTGGCAGGGAGCTCTTCGCCATTCACCAGGCTCTGGCTTTTGTCCTAGATCACATTCCCCCACAACCATTGGTTCTCTTCTCAGATTCCCAATCTTCCCTGGCACTTTTGTGCTCTGCTTGTCCACGATCACTGCGCGTCCTCATTCGTCGGACACAATCTCTCCTCCTGCGCTTCTTGCGGAGCCCAGGTTGGAGCATCTCCTTTCAGTGGGTTCCCGCCCATGTTGGAATCTGGGGTAATGAAGTGGCAGATCGGGCGGCCTCCCTCGCGCACACACTTCCTACCGTTACCCCTCTTGCCCTGGGCCACAGTGATTTCACAAGGGCTGTTTGGAAGGGAATCCATCATCAGTGGCAAGAGGGCCTTGCACATTCCCTCTCTTCTTCGGCATTGGGCTCTGTCCGAACTTATAATGGCCCTTGCCCTTGGGCTCGCCATCCCAACTGCTCGGTGGACGTTGCACTGACTCGCCTTCGAGTCGGGCACTCGCAACTGGCGGCTCATCTATATCGCCTTCAGATGACGGACTCTCCGTGCTGCCCATGGTGTCCCTCACAGCCTGAGACGGTGGAACACTTCCTGCTGTGGTGCCCACGTTATCACTCTGCACGGACTACTCTCCATGCGGCCTTTATAAGAACATAAGAATGTAGGAACACTGCAGAAGACCTACTGGCCCATACAAGGCAGGTCCTTATCAAAACGACATCTACCTAAAGCTACCCAAGAAATAACTCCCGTACCCAATGACACCAATCAAACCCAGCCCCTCCCACTCATATATTTGTCCAGTCTCTTCTTAAAGCTACCCAAGGTCCTAGCCTCTATCACCCCACTGGGAAGACTGTTCCACGCATCTACAACTCTGTTAAAAAACCAGTACTTACCTATGTCCTTTCTAAATCTAAATTTATCCAACTTAAATCCATTATTCCTGGTTCTTACCTGGTTCGACACCCTCAGTACTTTATTAATATCTCCCTTGTTTATGCCCGTCATCCACTTATACACTTCAATGATATCTCCCCTCATTCTACGCCTCTCCAGAGAGTGGAGATTTAAGGCTTTAAGTCTATCTTCATACGGGAGGTTCCTTACACAGTAAATCATTTTAGTCATTCTTCTCTGTATGTTCTCTAATGAGTCTATATCCATCCTGTAGTAAGGGGACCAAAACTGAGCAGCATAATCTAAATGAGGCCTCACTAGTGATGTATAGAGCTGTAAAATAACTTTTGGACTTCTGTTACTTATACTTCTTGAGATAAATCCAAGTAATCTGTTGGCCTTGTTGCGCACACTAAGGCACTGCTGTCTTGGCTTTAGATTTCTGCTTACCATGACTCCCAAGTCTTTTTCACATTCTGTATGACCAAGCTCTACTTCACCTAGATTATAGCTTCGAGGGTTATTTTCATTACCAAGGGCAAGTACCTTACACTTATCCACATTAAACTTCATCTGCCATTTTTCAGACCAAGACATTAATTTGTTCAAATCGTCCTGGAGTTCATTGATATCCTCCTCAGAGTGAATTATACGGCCTATCTTTGTATCATCAGCAAACTTACTCATGTCACTAGTAATCCCTTCATCAAGGTCATTAATGTAAATTATGAACAGGAGAGGGCCTAAAACTGATCCTTGTGGAACGCCACTAGTGACTAATCCCCATTCAGATTTCACTCCATTAATGGTAACTCTCTGCTTTCTATTGGTAAGCCATGCCTCAATCCATGCTAGAACTTTACCTCCTATACCATGAGCTGCCACTTTTCTTAAGAGTCTCTTGTGAGGTACTCTGTCGAAGGCTTTACTAAAATCCAAATAAACAATATCATATTCCTTATCACTGTCAACTGCCTCAAATGTTCTATTGAAGAACGTCAGTAAGTTTGTCAGGCAGGAACGACCTCTCGTGAATCCATGCTGAGATTCATTTATCAAGTTATGCTCTTCAAGGTGACTTCTGATAATGTCAGCTATAATTGATTCTAATAACTTGCCCACTATAGATGTCAGGCTTATTGGACGGTAATTTGAAGGAGTGGACTTATCCCCTGATTTGAATATAGGAACCACATTAGCCATCTTCCACAACTCTGGCACAACACTGGTAAGGATGGAGCTCCATCTTGCATTGGAAAATACACTCGTTAATGGCTGACTAAGCTCCATCTTGCATTCCTTAAGTACCCTTGAAAACAACTCATCGGGTCCCGGGGACTTATTTTGTTTCAGTTTGTCTATCTGTTTAATAACCATGTCCCTCGTGACATCAGGAACTAAATAATTGTTAATTACTGGAATCTCATTTACATCTTCCTGTGTAAAAACTGACAAAAAATAGTCATTAAATAAGGAACACATTTCCAGTTCATTATCCGTCAGCTGTCCATTCCCAGTTTTCAGAGGTCCTACTTTTTCCTTCACCTTCGTCCTATACACTTGAAAGAAACCCTTTGGATTAGTCTTTGATTCATTAGCAACTCTAATTTCATAGTCACGTTTAGCCTTTCTAATCGCCTTTTTTACTTCTCTTTTAAGCTGAACATATTGGTCAGTAAGGTTAACCTCTCCTCTTCTGATGCGCCTATAAATTCCCCTTTTCTCCCCTAATAGATGCTTTAGCCTCCTGTTAACCCATTTGGGATCGTTATTATTAGACCTAATTTCTCTCTGGGGAATGTATATACTCTGGGCACTGTGTACATTATTAAGAAAACAATCATAAAAGCAGATCCCTTCATATTCATAAGTATGATTATCGTCAATAAAATCATTAGCTAGATAACCCCAATCAAGATTAGACAGATGTTCCCTAAGTCCATTATAATCGGCAGAACGAAAATCAGGGATTTTTACTGTATTATCATTATTCTTGCATTCCCAATTAATGCTAAAAGTGATGGATTTGTGATCACTTGCGCCAAGCTCTTCAGTGATCTCCAGATTATTCACGAGTGTTTCCTTATTTGACAAGACTAGGTCTAGCAAATTATTACCCCTGGTAGGCTCAGTTACACTCTGTTTCAGAAAACAGTCCTGAACTGTTTCCATAAAGTCACTGGACTCTAGATTACCTGTCAAAGAATTCCAGTCAATTTGACTAAAGTTAAAGTCCCCTACTATGACTATGTTACTGTGTCCAGAAGCCCTAACAATTTCGTCCCAAAGAAGTCTCCCTCTATCGTGATCCAAGCCTGGAGGTCGGTATATTACACCTAGAATTAGTTTTTCTTGACCCTCCACGAACTCTACCTAAACAGACTCTGTTACTGCTCCATCTATTTTTATACCTGTTTTTATGCAACAATTAATATTTTCTCGAACATACAATGCAACTCCTCCCCCCTTCCCATTACATCTATCCACATTGAACAACTTAAATCCCTGAATATTACACTCAGCAGTCATATCCCGACTCTTTAAATCATACCACGTTTCAGTTAATGCAATGATATCAAAGTTCCCAGCACATGCTACCAAACGTAGTTCATTAATTTTATTTCTTGCACTTCGACTGTTAGCATAAAATACCATCATATGTTTTTTCTTCTGCACATTTTTCCTATTCATCTTTGTTTTTACACAATTTCTGAAATTATCATTACCCAGAGTTACTCCATGACAGTTACTATTAAGATTCTTAATATCAGAGCATAAGTCAATATATCCATACTCATTATTAATCATTTCTAAACCCATACCTCTAACTAATCCTAGTTTAAAGTCCTAACAACCCCCTCAACTGAGTTAGCAAGAAAACCCACACCTGCCCTGGATAAGTGAACCCCATCCCTGGCATACATGTCATTTCGGCCATAGAAGTTGTCCCAGTTGTCAATGAATGGTACTGCATTATCCTTACAGTGTTTATCCAGCCAACAATTAATACCAATTGCTCTGGACAACCATTCATTACCAACACCTCTTCTTGGCAAAATGCCACATATAACAGGGCACCCCCCCCCCCCCTTCTTCCTAATTATGTCTATAGCTGTCCTGAACTTTCTAACTAAATCCTCACTTCTATGCTTGCCTACATCATTGCCTCCAGCACTGAGGCAAATAATAGGATTGATCCCATTACCATTCATGATGTTGTCAAACCGGCTAACAATGTCCTCCATCCCAGCCCCAGGAAAGCAACCTCCCAATGCGACCAATTATGTAAGACACGCACATGCATATATATATATACATACATCTAGGTTTTTCTCCTTTTTCTAAATAGCTCTTGTTCTTTTTTATTTCTTCTATTGTCCATGGGGAAGTGGAAAAGAATCTTTCCTCCGTAAGCCATGCGTGTCGTATGAGGCGACTAAAATGCCGGGAGCAATGGGCTAGTAACCCCTTCTCCTGTATACAATTACTAAAAAAGAGAAGAAGAAAAACTTTATAAAACTGGGTTGCTTAAATGTGCGTGGATGTAGTGCGGATGACAAGAAACAGATGATTGCTGATGTTATGAATGAAAAGAAGTTGGATGTCCTGGCCCTAAGCGAAACAAAGCTGAAGGGGGTAGGAGAGTTTCAGTGGGGGGAAATAAATGGGATTAAATCTGGAGTATCTGAGAGAGTTAGAGCAAAGGAAGGGGTAGCAGTAATGTTAAATGATCAGTTATGGAAGGAGAAAAGAGAATATGAATGTGTAAATTCAAGAATTATGTGGATTAAAGTAAAGGTTGGATGCGAGAAGTGGGTCATAATAAGCGTGTATGCACCTGGAGAAGAGAGGAATGCAGAGGAGAGAGAGAGATTTTGGGAGATGTTAAGTGAATGTATAGGAGCCTTTGAACCAAGTGAGAGAGTAATTGTGGTAGGGGACTTGAATGCTAAAGTAGGAGAAACTTTTAGAGAGGGTGTGGTAGGTAAGTTTGGGGTGCCAGGTGTAAATGATAATGGGAGCCCTTTGATTGAACTTTGTATAGAAAGGGGTTTAGTTATAGGTAATACATATTTTAAGAAAAAGAGGATAAATAAGTATACACGATATGATGTAGGGCGAAATGACAGTAGTTTGTTGGATTATGTATTGGTAGATAAAAGACTGTTGAGTAGACTTCAGGATGTACATGTTTATAGAGGGGCCACAGATATATCAGATCACTTTCTAGTTGTAGCTACACTGAGAGTAAAAGGTAGATGGGATACAAGGAGAATAGAAGCATCAGGGAAGAGAGAGGTGAAGGTTTATAAACTAAAAGAGGAGGCAGTTAGGGTAAGATATAAACAGCTATTGGAGGATAGATGGGCTAATGAGAGCATAGGCAATGGGGTCGAAGAGGTATGGGGTAGGTTTAAAAATGTAGTGTTAGAGTGTTCAGCAGAAGTTTGTGGTTACAGGAAAGTGGGTGCAGGAGGGAAGAGGAGCGATTGGTGGAATGATGATGTAAAGAGAGTAGTAAGGGAGAAAAAGTTAGCATATGAGAAGTTTTTACAAAGTAGAAGTGATGCAAGGAGGGAAGAGTATATGGAGAAAAAGAGAGAAGTTAAGAGAGTGGTGAAGCAATGTAAAAAGAGAGCAAATGAGAGAGTGGGTGAGATGTTATCAACAAATTTTGTTGAAAATAAGAAAAAGTTTTGGAGTGAGATTAACAAGTTAAGAAAGCCTAGAGAACAAATGGATTTGTCAGTTAAAAATAGGAGAGGAGAGTTATTAAATGGAGAGTTAGAGGTATTGGGAAGATGGAAGGAATATTTTGAGGAATTGTTAAATGTTGATGAAGATAGGGAAGCTGTGATTTCGTGTATAGGGCAAGGAGGAATAACATCTTGTAGGAGTGAGGAAGAGCCAGTTGTGAGTGTGGGGGAAGTTCGTGAGGCAGTAGGTAAAATGAAAGGGGGTAAGGCAGCTGGGATTGATGGGATAAAGATAGAAATGTTAAAAGCAGGTGGGGATATAGTTTTGGAGTGGTTGGTGCAATTATTTAATAAATGTATGGAAGAGGGTAAGGTACCTAGGGATTGGCAGAGAGCATGCATAGTTCCTTTGTATAAAGGCAAAGGGGATAAAAGAGAGTGCAAAAATTATAGGGGGATAAGTCTGTTGAGTGTACCTGGTAAAGTGTATGGTAGAGTTATAATTGAAAGAATTAAGAGTAAGACGGAGAATAGGATAGCAGATGAACAAGGAGGCTTTAGGAAAGGTAGGGGGTGTGTGGACCAGGTGTTTACAGTGAAACATATAAGTGAACAGTATTTAGATAAGGCTAAAGAGGTCTTTGTGGCATTTATGGATTTGGAAAAGGCGTATGACAGGGTGGATAGGGGGGCAATGTGGCAGATGTTGCAAGTGTATGGTGTAGGAGGTAGGTTACTGAAAGCAGTGAAGAGTTTTTACGAGGATAGTGAGGCTCAAGTTAGAGTATGTAGGAAAGAGGGAAACGTTGTCCCAGTAAAAGTAGGCCTTAGACAAGGATGTGTGATGTCACCGTGGTTGTTTAATATATTTATAGATGGGGTTGTAAGAGAAGTAAATGCGAGGGTCTTGGCAAGAGGCGTGGAGTTAAAAGATAAAGAATCACACACAAAGTGGGAGTTGTCACAGCTGCTCTTTGCTGATGACACTGTGCTCTTGGGAGATTCTGAAGAGAAGTTGCAGAGATTGGTGGATGAATTTGGTAGGGTGTGCAAAAGAAGAAAATTAAAGGTGAATACAGGAAAGAGTAAGGTTATGAGGATAACAAAAAGATTAGGTGATGAAAGATTGAATATCAGATTGGAGGGAGAGAGTATGGAGGAGGTGAACGTATTCAGATATTTGGGAGTGGACGTGTCAGCGGATGGGTCTATGAAAGATGAGGTGAATCATAGAATTGATGAGGGAAAAAGAGTGAGTGGTGCACTTAGGAGTCTGTGGAGACAAAGAACTTTGTCCTTGGAGGCAAAGAGGGGAATGTATGAGAGTATAGTTTTACCAACGCTCTTATATGGGTGTGAAGCGTGGGTGATGAATGTTGCAGCGAGGAGAAGGCTGGAGGCAGTGGAGATGTCATGTCTGAGGGCAATGTGTGGTGTGAATATAATGCAGAGAATTCGTAGTTTGGAAGTTAGGAGGAGGTGCGGGATTACCAAAACTGTTGTCCAGAGGGCTGAGGAAGGGTTGTTGAGGTGGTTCGGACATGTAGAGAGAATGGAGCGAAACAGAATGACTTCAAGAGTGTATCAGTCTGTAGTGGAAGGAAGGCGGGGTAGGGGTCGGCCTAGGAAGGGTTGGAGGGAGGGGGTAAAGGAGGTTTTGTGTGCGAGGGGCTTGGACTTCCAGCAGGCATGCGTGAGCGTGTTTGATAGGAGTGAATGGAGACAAATGGTTTTTAATACTTGACGTGCTGTTGGAGTGTGAGCAAAGTAACATTTATGAAGGGATTCAGGGAAACCGGCAGGCCGGACTTGAGTCCTGGAGATGGGAAGTACAGTGCCTGCACTCTGAAGGAGGGGTGTTAATGTTGCAGTTTAAAAACTGTAGTGTAAAGCACCCTTCTGGCAAGACAGTGATGGAGTGAATGATGGTGAAAGTCTTTTTCTTTTTCGGGCCACCCTGCCTTGGTGGGAATCGGCCGGTGTGATAGTCTACCTTGATCCCAAAAAAAGTATTACAAAACAATTTTACTCTAGGAAAAAATACTTTACCTTTACATTCTGTACATTTTCTTCACCCAGGGCTCTGAAAGCAGCAATAATGAAGTTTTCATCCATGTAGTCTGCCAGCTGTGGGAAAAATGTATTACATGTGTAATATGAAACTTTTTACATCAAAAGTACAAGAGATGCATATTAATTTATTAATACAATACTATACTGTATTTGTTATTAAAAGTAATCAGACATTATGCTGAATGTAATTTGTATACTTCTTCAGATCAGTTTCAAAGTTATTACAGCACCACTAAGTACTTAATATTTATTTATATTTGACTCTTATTGCATATTACATAAACCTACAAGTTATAGAAAAACAGAAATGACTTGTAAACAACCTGGGATATCACTATAATTCCTCAAAAGAATTTATTTCAATATGGGCTCTTATGTTCTTTATCTCATCTTGACATCAACTACAGTACGTATATGCATTGTACTGTATATCTTAACATCCACCAGTATTATTTAAAGATGGCACACAGTATAACATTTATTCAAAATACAGTAACTAATAAATGTATGTCTGTCTATACTGTTATCAAATTCACAATTTACTAAGCACACTTTAGAGGTAAACATAGTTAACGAATATAAAAATATAAGAATGAAGGAACACAGCAGCAGGCCTGTTGCCCCCATGCTAGGTAGGTCTGACCTATACCCAACAACATCTACTTGTGTACCTGCCCAACCTATAGTTAATGCTACTAAAGTTATTAATCCAATGGGAGTTTGTTCCACTCATCTACAATGCTACTGCCAAACCCATACTTCCCTATGACCTCTCTAATGTAAATTTCTCCAACTTTAATCTACTGCTGTGAGTCCTATCTTGGTTAGATACTTTCAGTGTATTATTTATATCTCCTTTATTTATTCCTGTATATATTTCATTTGTAATGTACACTTCAACTGTATCTCCCCTAATTTAACATCTTTCCAGAGAGCAAATTCCATGCCTTCAGCTCATTATAGGATAGGGTTCTTATACAGAAATGCATTTATATCCATTCTTTAATATGGAAACCAAAACTTAGCAGAATGATCTAAATGGGGCCTTACCAAAGATAATGTGTACATAAAACTTAAGCATAAGTTTTAGGACTATTATTTTTTCTACATCTTGATATGAAGCCAATACTCTACATCAGCAAGATATCCAACATTATAAATATATAAGTTTATGAATAGCCATCAATGAATTACCAGCAATAAAATTTTTTATAATCACACTTAAGAATCGACTGTTTATTGTCAGTTTATAATGCAAAAGCCAAGCCCTATTTAATTGCAGAAAACAGCTGTCTAACTTGCAATGCTGAAACATTTCCAAAAGTTTCTCAGTTATGTTGCTCCCCTCAAGGAAGGCTCCTTGATGTTGGTGAGGGGCTCTTGATTTAGGGAATTGGATCTGTGCTCCAGTTCCCCGAATTAAGCCTGAATGCCTTCCACATCCCCCCCCCCAGGCGCTGTATAATCCTCCGGGTTTAGCGCTTCCCCCTTGATTATAATAATAATAATAATAATTCTCAGTTATGTCTGAAATCAAACTAAACAGTAAAAGGAAATTTAGTTATAATAAAGGTACAAAACCTCTTATAACCAGCCAACAGTACCTAGTGTACATACAAGAAAATGCAGTTTTACTACAGGTACTGTACACTGTATGTATGAGAATATGCCACTGACCAATATGTAACCACTAGTGAATTCTCCCAACCTTCTACTCTCACAAACAGTATTAAGTAAAATCTTCAACTTTTCACTTCAGCAAGTTGTTAATAATAATAACATAATATCTTTATTTACTACAAGTACATGTACATAGTATACAGGCCTAGCTGACATCAATGACCTACTATTACATAGAAAGCCACTTGTTATGCTGAGCATTTCGGGCAAATTAGGTCAGTTTTTGTCCCAGGATGTGACCCACACCAGTCAACTAACACCCAGGTACCCATTTTAAAATGACGAGTGAACAGGGACAGGGACAGCAGGTGTCTTATGGAAACACGTCCCTAATGTTTTCCAGCCATACTGGAGGAGATTCGAACCCCGGATCTTAGTGTGTGAACTGAGTGTGCTAGCAATCGAGCTACTGGACACCTAGGTGACAACTAAGCTAAGTATTAAAATTAAAAAAAATAAAAGGTTATCCAACAACATAAATTAGATTTAGGTTATTTCTGGTTAGCGTTTGCCAATAGTTTTACTGAATTTACATATAAGAGAACGCTTTGCTAGATGGAAAATATTGGAGATCTCGGCGAGATTGCATGCATTCGTATTCCCGCGGCCTGATTGCTAAAGCTCTTGCTTTACATGGCGAGAGTCTGCATTCGATTCCCAGGGCAGGTAGTAACATTTAGCATGTAGGTAAAATGGGTACCTAGGAGTTAGTCGACTGGTGTGGGTAGCATCCTGGGACAAGAACCTAATTTGCCCGAAATGTAGATGAATGATTCAGACAACACCATGCCACATATAAACTAAATAATGTAGATCTTAATATTACGGATTGCGAAAAAGATTTAGGAGTTCTGGTTAGCAGTAATCTGAAACCAAGACAACAGTGCATAAGTGTTCGCAATAAAGCTAATAGAATCCTTGGCTTCATATCAAGAAGCATAAATAATAGGAGTCCTCAGGTTGTTCTTCAACTCTATACATCCTTGGTTAGGCCTCATTTAGATTATGCTGCACAGTTTTGGTCACCGTATTACAGAATGGATATAAATTCTCTGGAAAATGTACAAAGGAGGATGACAAAGATGATCCCATGTATCAGAAACCTTCCCTATGAGGATAGACTGAGGGCCCTGAAACTGCACTCTCTAGAAAGACGTAGAATTAGGGGGGATATGATTGAGGTGTATAAGTGGAAGACAGGAATAAATAAAGGGGATGTAAATAGTGTGCTGAAAATATCTAGCCTAGACAGGACTCGCAGCAATGGTTTTAAGTTGGAAAAATTCAGATTCAGGAAGGATATAGGAAAGTACTGGTTTGGTAATAGAGTTGTGGATGAGTGGAACAAACTCCCAAGTACCGTTATAGAGGCCAGAACGTTGTGTAGCTTTAAGAATAGGTTGGATAAATACATGAGTAGATGTGGGTGGGTGTGAGTTAGACCTGATAGCTTGTGCTAACAGGTCGATTGCCGTGTTCCTCCCTTAAGTCAATGTGACCTGACCTGTCTAGGTTGGGTGCATTGGCTTAAGCCGGTAGGAGACTTGGACCTGCCTCGCATGGGCCAGTAGGCCTTCTGCAGTGTTCCTTCGTTCTTATGTTCTTATGTTCTTACAACCGACAAGTTGATAAATTAGATACATGTCCAACACTTGGGTATCTTTAATGAGGAAACATTTTGCCACATAGTGATACATACATACATGGAAAGTTTTCTATCAGCAGCCATACTTACTTAAGAAAGTATCAAAACATGTTACATGTTATTTTATGTTGAATAGAGAAAACAATAAAAAGCAAGAAAACATACGAGTGTATATGGAAATAAAGCATGGTAATGAATATTTCAACTAAATAGTCCCACTTTGAACCTTAACTGTCACATACATTGTAATTAGTTAATAACTGATACAATATACAAAAATCCGTTTTCATAAGCACCTCCATGATTTGTCAATATTGCACACAGGAATCAACACGTTAATAGTCATTACGCGATATACTGGCTTCAGTTCTACTAACAAGATTTAAGAGAGCTTACATCACCCATCCATAATGCTCCTTCTCGTGCCATGGTGAACAGTCTAGAGTAATCAGCTGGAAAAGATATCCCACACCTTCCCAAAATTGTTTTGTTGTGGCGTCTGACCTCGCGAAACGTCCTTTGTCGTCTTAACACCGAATATTGCTCTTCTGGTTCCTTGACTCGCTTTCCCTTTAAAATATGTTTAAAATTTGTTATTATTGTTATGTTTAGGGGAGAGGGAACCCCCATAGGGATAATAAGGCGCCTGGTGGGAAGATGAGAGGCACTCAGGTTCGATTAAAAGGAGAAATCAAACCTAATTCCTTGCATCAAGAGCACCTCTCTGGTGGAACCTCCCCTGAAGGAAGTTTTTTTTTATGTAAGCATAAGATTATTTTAAGCTTTTACAATGCTTATATATAGTAAATTAGGCAAAATTAAACTTGGGATAACCCAATGTTTAGTTGTTTAATATCTCTATTATGCATCCCATACCCATCCTGTGGGCGGTTGAAGAGAAGAAATGTGATTTCCAAATAACTCCATTGTAAAATTACTGGTCATATATGTACAGGGCATACGGTAATAATTATCTTCATATTTATATAAAAAATACATTAAACCCATGGGGTAATTCATTGCTGTTTTGTACTTACATTACCTGTGTCCAAACATGCATTTATCAAACTTCTTTCTGTTTCTCCTACATATTCTTTCTCCAAGTGTTTGCAAGGGAAATATTTACCTTTGGCAGTATTTGCATATTATGAGCCCTTCAAATTAATATTCTGTATTTATGTAAAATGATAAAAAAAAAAAAAAGACTGGCTGACATAATCCCTGTCTCTGTTGCTTCCCTGTTATGAGATGTGCATGTAAAAGAAATCACCAGTATTACTGTGTGGCGAAAAGTTTCCTCAGTAAAGATACCCAAGTTAGGTAAGACACATATGCAACAGTTAGGTATCTTTATTATGAAACGTTTCGCCTACACAGTAGGCTTCTTCAGTCGAGTACAGAAAAGTTGATAGAAGCAGAAGATACTTGAAGACGATGTAATCAGTCCATCACCCTTAAAGTTTTGAGGTGGTCAGTCCCTCAGTCTGGAGAAGAGCATTGTTCCATAGTATGAAACAATATGGAGATGAAGTGACAGGATGGAGCCTTATATATTGCCAAGAGGTGAGACGTAGGTCACTAGAAGAGGTAAGAACTCAGATGTTGAGAGGTCAGGTCCCTCTCAAATCCAGCCGCTCTCACTAGTGGAAGTTGTCGAAGTTGACTGCAGGTCTGTACCAAGATACCCTTGTGTTGCAGCCCATTAAAATGGTACCGACTGTGACAGTTAGGTATCAGGACTCCTGGTGGATCAGAGCCTGATCAACCAGGCTGTTAGGTCAGGTCCCTCTCAAATCCGCCGCTCCCTAGTGGAAGGTCTGACCCTCCTGGTGGATCAGAGCCTGATCAACCAGGCACTGCTTGCTGCACGCAAACCAACGTACGAGCCACAGCCCGGCTGATCAGGAACCGACTATAGGTGCTTGTCCAGTGCCAGCTTGAAGACTGCCAGGGGTCTGTTGGTAATCCCCCTTATGTATGCTGGGAGGCAGTTGAACAGTCTCGGGCCCCTGACACTTATTGTATGGTCTCTTAACGTGCTAGTGACACCCCTGCTTTTCATTGGGGGGATGTTGCATCGTCTGCCAAGTCTTTTGCTTTCGTAGTGAGTGATTTTCGTGTGCAAGTTCGGTACTAGTCCCTCTAGGATTTTCCAGGTGTATATAATCATGTATCTCTCCCTCCTGCGTTCCAGGGAATACAGGTTCAGGAACCTCAAGCGCTCCCAGTAATTGAGGTGCTTTATCTCCGTTATGCGCGCCGTGAAGGTTCTCTGTACATTTTCTAGGTCAGCAATTTCACCTGCCTTGAAAGGTGCTGTTAGTGTGCAGCAATATTCCAGCCTAGATAGAACAAGTGACCTGAAGAGTGTCATCATGGGCATGGCATCCCTCGTTTTGAAGGTTCTCATTATCCATCCTGTCATTTTTCTAGCAGATGCGATTGATACAATGTTATGGTCCTTGAAGGTGAGATCCTCCGACATGATCACTCCCAGGTCTTTGACGTTGGTGTTTCGCTCTATTTTGTGGCCAGAATTTGTTTTGTACTCTGATGAAGATTTAATTTCCTCGTGTTTACCATATCTGAGTAATTGAAATTTCTCATCGTTGAACTTCATATTGTTTTCTGCAGCCCACTGAAAGATTTGGTTGATGTCCGCCTGGAGCCTTGCAGTGTCTGCAATGGAAGACACTGTCATGCAGATTCGGGTGTCATCTGCAAAGGAAGACACGGTGCTGTGGCTGACATCCTTGTCTATGTCAGATATGAGGATGAGGAACAAGATGGGAGCGAGTACTGTGCCTTGTGGAACAGAGCTTTTCACCGTAGCTGCCTCGGACTTTACTCTGTTGACTACTACTCTCTGTGTTCTGTTAGTGAGAAAATTATAGATCCATCGACCGACTTTTCCTGTTATTCCTTTAGCACGCATTTTGTGCGCTATTACGCCATGGTCACACTTGTCGAAGGCTTTTGCAAAGTCTGTATATATTACATCTGCATTCTTTTTATCTTCTAGTGCATCTAGGACCTTGTCGTAGTGATCCAATAGTTGAGACAGACAGGAGCGACCTGCTCTAAACCCATGTTGCCCTGGGTTGTGTAACTGATGGGTTTCTAGATGGGTGGTGATCTTGCTTCTTAGGACTCTTTCAAAGATTTTTATATGGGATGTTAGTGCTATCGGTCTGTAGTTCTTTGCTGTTGCTTTACTGCCCCCTTTGTGGAGTGGGGCTATGTCTGTTGTTTTTAGTAACTGAGGGACGACCCCCGTGTCCATGCTCCCTCTCCATAGGATGGTAAAGGCTCGTGATAGGGGCTTCTTGCAGTTCTTGATGAACACGGAGTTCCATGAGTCTGGCCCTGGGGCAGAGTGCATGGGCATGTCATTTATCGCCTGTTCGAAGTCATTTGGCGTCAGGATAACATCAGATAGGCTTGTGTTAACCAAATTTTGTGGTTCTCTCATAAAAAATTCATTTTGATCTTCGACTCTCAGTCTGGTTAGTGGCTTACTAAAAACTGAGTCATATTGGGAATTGAGTAGCTCACTCATTTCCTTGCTGTCATCTGTGTAGGACCCATCTTGTTTAAGTAGGGGCCCAATACTGGACGTTGTTCTCGACTTTGATTTGGCATAGGAGAAGAAATACTTTGGGTTTCTTTCGATTTCATTTATGGCTTTTAGTTCTTCCCGCGATTCCTGACTCCTATAAGATTCCTTTAGCTTAAGTTCGATGTTTGCTATTTCTCTGACCAGTGTCTCTCTACGTTTTTCAGATATATTGACCTCTTTTAGCCGCTCTGTTATTCTTTTCCGTCGCCTGTAAAGAGAGCGCCTGTCTCTTTCTATTTTACATCTACTCCTCCTTTTTCTTAGAGGAATAAGTCTTGTGCATACATCGAGTGCCACCAAGTTAATCTGTTCTAGGCATAAGTTGGGGTCAGTGTTGCTTAGTATATCTTCCCAGCTTATATCGGTTAGGACTTGGTTTACTTGGTCCCACTTTATGTTTTTGTTATTGAAGTTGAATTTGGTGAATGCTCCCTCGTGACTAATCTCATTTTGTCGGTCTGGGGCTCTGCGCATACATGTTTGAACCTCAATTATGTTGTGATCTGAGTATATTGTTTTTGATATGGTGACATTTCTTATCAGATCATCATTGTTAGTGAAGATGAGGTCTAGTGTATTCTCCAGTCTAGTAGGCTCTATTATT
The DNA here is from genome assembly GCF_038502225.1 of Cherax quadricarinatus. Taxonomy (NCBI): domain Eukaryota; kingdom Metazoa; phylum Arthropoda; class Malacostraca; order Decapoda; family Parastacidae; genus Cherax; species Cherax quadricarinatus. Next base: position 49,378 of record NW_027196223.1, read on the forward strand.
TGCTGGTTTAAATTGACTTTTGTGCAGAGATTTAAAAGCTCGTGTGAGTGTGAGTTTTCATCAGAGCTGCCTCCTGGTGTTATTACTGCAACAATATTATTTGCTATATTCCTCCATTTTAGGTGCCTTAAGTTGAAATCCCCCAGGAGCAAGATGTTGGGTGCAGGAGCTGGAAGATTTTCCAGACAGTGGTCAATTTTTAACAGCTGTTCCTGGAATTGCTGGGATGTTGCATCCGGAGGCTTGTAGACTACCACAATGACTAGGTTTTGGTTCTCGACCTTTACTGCTAAAACTTCCACTACATCATTTGAGGCATTTAGCAGTTCTGTGCAAACAAGTGACTCTGCAATGTACAGGCCAACCCCCCCCCCTTTTGCCTGTTCACTCTGTCACATCTGTATAGGTTGTAACCTGGGATCCATATTTCGTTGTCCAAGTGATCCTTTATGTGGGTCTCAGTGAAAGCCGCGAACATTGCCTTTGCCTCTGCAAGCAGTCCACGGATGAAAGGTATTTTGTTGTTTGTTGCTGGCTTTAGACCCTGTATATTTGCAAAGAAGAATGTTATCGGACTGGTGGTATTGTTGGTACTGGGGGGGGGGGGATTTTTTTTCCGGCATTAGTATCTGTATCTGTTGGTTTGGAGTGGAGGCCATCGACTGTGGTTCCACTCCAGGAATGACTGGATTTGGTGTACGATTTCTGCCATTTCCTGCCAGTTTTTTTTCCTTCCTGGCACTAAAAAACCTCTCCCTCTTGAGTGGCTGTGGCTACCCAGGTTTTCCTATGGCCTGAATGTTTTGTATCTTTTTGTCCACTTTAGATGGTATGCCTGGCAATTTAAGTTATAGCACAGTCTTTCCTGTACTGAAGAGGTACACAGTTCAGGGTGAAAAAGCTTACAGGAAGGGAGTTTGCATTTTCCTGTTGTCATATGGGCATGGCATTTTCTAGGGTGGTCATAGTTGCACGTCCCATCTGTTTTTCCAGATTTCCCATGCCAGCAGATACCACGTGCATAGTATGTGCACAGGCTTGGTTTCCGTTTGCCTTGGGTTTCTGTGACTGTATTCCCTGTTGGTGCATGTTTCCCTGTCTTACTTCTATCCTCCCTAGCACCAACAATGGAGCTCCCACCAGTTGTTTTTGGTAATATATCCTCACTATTGCTAGTGGAGTCCTCTTGTTTGCTATTTCCTGCGGTATTTCTAGTTTGCAATATTGGTTTTATCTTATCTTTGACTACACTTGTTTCCCTACTATGGCTCCTGTCCCCTATGAGGTCATTTATATGTATTCCTTCCTGCGTATAGTTCCCGACTACCTGGACAAAATCTTCAGCTTCACCATTTCTGTCTCCCAGGACAGCATCTCCAGCTTCACCATTACTGTCTCCCAGGACAGCACCTCCAGCTTCACCATTACTGTCTCCCAGGACAGCACCTCCAGCTTCACCATTACTGTCTCCCAGGACAGCACTGGATGACTGGATTTGGTGTACAATTTCTGTACTTGTGTATATTTGTGTATTTGTGTATATTTGAATAAACTTACTAACACTATACAATACTTCAGCCAAGATCTTTATGTTACAAGACAGCTAAAATTTCCTAGGCGTATCTTGCTGATCCCCCATGTTGTGTTAATTTAGAATCTAAATTGCAGACTTTCTCATTGATATACACAAAATGGAAGCTGTTTAAAGTGATTTTGTATATGGTATCTCCGTAAAGGCAGATTTTTTTTTTAGTTTCTTAGAAAAAAAGGTTACTAACTCATTAGGTTATGAAAACGGGAAACTCGTTATTGTAGAAAACTTAGATTCCAGTAGTTTGTGCATAAAGCTCCTGGAGAACGAAATGTTGCCACAATAAAATGCCACTTTTACTGCACATGTGTCCTCTTACCTAACATATTGTAGGTAATTCTACCAATATTAATACAAATTCCGGTAGATACGTGTCATATTATTACTGTGTTAGATCAGGCTAGGTAAGTAAGACATGTGCAACACTAGATGTCTTTACTGATGTAACGTTTTGCTTGCGCTGCGGACTTCACCAGTCAAATACAGCGATGGATTGTAATTCTGGAGACAGTCGAGAGGTAGGTTAAGGATATTTGGTCACAGACCGAGCCGCGGGGGCGTTGACCCCCGACACCATCTCCTGGTATACATCGAAGATACCGGAGGGAATGCTGAAGGCAAATCGGTGTTGCTTTGGCTTGTTATCTACAAGGAAAATGATATCTACACTTACATTGCGATCTACACCTTATATTGCAATCAAGACTGTACCTAACCTAACCTAGGTTAGGTTAGGTTATATACGGTGTTGATTGCAATATAAGGTGTAGATCGCATAACAAAGTAGATTCATGATATGTAGATCGCAATGTAAGTGTAGATATCATCCCAAAGTAGATTCATGACACGTAGATAACAAGCCAAAGTAGCACCTTTGTATTGTAGATTAGTGGTTCAGAGGACTGACAAGTTGCACGCGTGTCTGATTTATCATTATTACATTCACGGGAGCACTAAACCCATAGGGGTCATATAGCACCAGGGGAAATGAAAGGCATTCAGGCTCAATTCAAGGAACTGGAGTACAGTCCAATTCCTCAGAACAAAAGCCCCTCACGTGAATCAACACTCCTCCCTTCAGAGGATTTCATTGTATAATACTTTATTGATGTAGCAGACAATATGTTAAAAATGCATAATCTATACTCAGCATTACTGATTATGTTCTAGAATAACTCTGGAGCTGCCTAAGTGTCCAAACAACACTCAAGCTTTTGATAGAGGGATAAAATTGATGGCTTGAAGCTTGCACGTATGGACCATTCAACAATAGTATTAACATTGTCTGTGTTAATATCCTTAAATAGAATTGATCTCGGTGCATTAATTCCTGTAGTATCTTTCTAGTTAGTTTATTTTACTTTTTTTTTTTTTGTAATGAACCTAGTACAGTCTCCAGAAAGGTTTACACCATTGTTCAGGAACTGTCATAACTTATGTGAGAAGTTAGTGGTTGGTTCGCCATCCATAGGTTTGTGGTGTTTTAGAATAATCACTGATTCCGTGAGATAAGAGAGATAAGATTTCGTTCTGATTTTTAACCCCAGAGGGTTAGCCACCCAGGATAACCCAAGAAAGTCAGTGCGTCATCGAGGACTGTCTAACTTATTTCTTATGTGGTCCTCAATCTTGTCCCACAGGATGTGACCCACACCAGTCGACTTAATACTCAGGTACCTATTTGCTGCTAGGTGAACAGGACAACAGGTGTAAGGAAACGCGTCGAATCTTTCCACCCGCCGGGAATCGAACCCGGGCTCTCAGTGTGTGAAACGGGAGCATTAGCCACCAGGCTAATGTTAAGCTTTCATGGCAATAGTTTGTGAAATCTCTAATACTTGTATATTTTTATCCTTTGCAAGATTTAACAGTTTACATCTTAATTAAGAGTTTGGCTGTTTACCGTAAATAAAATATGCTACTCTAATACTGACAGTTACGTGCGAGGGGTTATCGATCAAAAGAGCTGGACTTATGTCGTCCCTTGGATCGAACCTAAATCATCCCATCCCCCAGGCACTATGGGACCCTTACGGGTTTAACGTTTCCCTATGGTTAAAATTAAAATGCCTTTGTAACTAGTTCAGCTATCATAACTTTGGAGTCCAGTCCCTGGACCCATTATGTACCTCTGTAATCTTTTGACTACCACCCACACCATGGGTATGGGGTGCATAATAAACATATTAAACTAACTGCTAGATATTACGTATTAAGAATAATAGTTTTTAACAATATATAGGGATATCCAAGTGTAATTCAACAGTTTGCTTTTTTCATGCTGGTCTAGGTTCTTTGTCACTGTCTATAATGACTTAATATCTCAACGGAATAGTGTATATAAAAATCTCTTTTGTGAATTATTTAGCTGATTTTAAGTGAATATATTTAGGTTCATACCATCTATTTTGCAAGTTGTACTTTCGAGTACATGAACAGACGACTGGAAGTATCAAACATGTAGTCAACCTATAATATACATGTACGTACTTGGTTTTGTAGTAACGTGCACGAACTGCTGGCCTGGGACATATCTAGCCACACTTCACTTGTCACTGCTAGAGTTCCGGGGGTCAACGCCCCCGCGGCCCGGTCTGTGACCAGGCCTACTGGTGGATCAGAGCCTGATCAACCAGGCTGTTGCTGCTGGCTGCACGCAAACCAACGTACGAGCCACAGCCCGGCTGATCAGGAACCGACTTTAGGTGCTTGTCCAGTGCCAGCTTGAAGACTGCCAGGGGTCTGTTGGTAATCCCCCTTATGTATGCTGGGAGGCAGTTGAACAGTCTCGGGCCCCTGACACTTATTGTATGGTCTCTTAACGTGCTAGTGACACCCCTGCTTTTCATTGGGGGGATGTTGCATCGTCTGCCAAGTCTTTTGCTTTCGTAGTGAGTGATTTTCGTGTGCAAGTTCGGTACTAGTCCCTCTAGGATTTTCCAGGTGTATATAATCATGTATCTCTCCCTCCTGCGTTCCAGGGAATACAGGTTTAGGAACCTCAAGCGCTCCCAGTAATTGAGGTGTTTTATCTCCGTTATGCGCGCCGTGAAAGTTCTCTGTACATTTTCTAGGTCAGCAATTTCACCTGCCTTGAAAGGTGCTGTTAGTGTGCAGCAATATTCCAGCCTAGATAGAACAAGTGACCTGAAGAGTGTCATCATGGGCTTGGCCTCCCTAGTTTTGAAGGTTCTCATTATCCATCCTGTCATTTTTCTAGCAGATGCGATTGATACAATGTTATGGTCCTTGAAGGTGAGATCCTCCGACATGATCACTCCCAGGTCTTTGACGTTGGTGTTTCGCTCTATTTTGTGGCCAGAATTTGTTTTGTACTCTGATGAAGATTTAATTTCCTCGTGTTTACCATATCTGAGTAATTGAAATTTCTCATCGTTGAACTTCATATTGTTTTCTGCAGCCCACTGAAAGATTTGGTTGATGTCCTGCCTGGAGCCTTGCAGTGTCTGCAATGGAAGACACTGTCATGCAGATTCGGGTGTCATCTGCAAAGGAAGACACGGTGCTGTGGCTGACATCCTTGTCTATGTCGGATATGAGGATGAGGAACAAGATGGGAGCGAGTACTGTGCCTTGTGGAACAGAGCTTTTCACCGTAGCTGCCTCGGACTTTACTCTGTTGACGACTACTCTCTGTGTTCTGTTAGTGAGGAAATTATAGATCCATCGACCGACTTTTCCTGTTATTCCTTTAGCACGCATTTTGTGCGCTATTACGCCATGGTCACACTTGTCGAAGGCTTTTGCAAAGTCTGTATATATTACATCTGCATTCTTTTTGTCTTCTAGTGCATCTAGGACCTTGTCGTAGTGATCCAATAGTTGAGACAGACAGGAGCGACCTGTTCTAAACCCATGTTGCCCTGGGTTGTGTAACTGATGGGTTTCTAGATGGGTGGTGATCTTGCTTCTTAGGACCCTTTCAAAGATTTTTATGATATGGGATGTTAGTGCTATTGGTCTGTAGTTCTTTGCTGTTGCTTTACTGCCCCCTTTGTGGAGTGGGGCTATGTCTGTTGTTTTTAGTAACTGAGGGACGACCCCCGTGTCCATGCTCCCTCTCCATAGGATGGTAAAGGCTCGTGATAGGGGCTTCTTGCAGTTCTTGATGAACACAGAGTTCCATGAGTCTGGCCCTGGGGCAGAGTGCATGGGCATGTCATTTATCGCCTGTTCGAAGTCATTTGGCGTCAGGATAACATCAGATAGGCTTGTGTTAACCAAATTTTGTGGCTCTCTCATAAAAAATTAATTTTGATCTTCGACTCTCAGTCTGGTTAGCGGCTTGCTAAAAACTGAGTCATATTGGGACTTGAGTAGCTCACTCATTTCCTTGCTGTCATCTGTGTAGGACCCATCTTGTTTAAGTAGGGGCCCAATACTGGACGTTGTTCTCGACTTTGATTTGGCATAGGAGAAGAAATACTTTGGGTTTCTTTCGATTTCATTTATGGCTTTTAGTTCTTCCCGCGATTCCTGACTCCTATAAGATTCCTTTAGCTTAAGTTCGATGTTTGCTATTTCTCTGACCAGTGTCTCCCTACGCATTTCAGATATATTGACCTCTTTTAGCCGCTCTGTTATTCTTTTCCGTCGCCTGTAAAGAGAGCGCCTGTCTCTTTCTATTTTACATCTACTCCTCCTTTTTCTTAGAGGAATAAGTCTTGTGCATACATCGAGTGCCACCTAGTTAATCTGTTCTAGGCATAAGTTGGGGTCTGTGTTGCTTAGTATATCTTCCCAGCTTATATCGGTTAGGACTTGGTTTACTTGGTCCCACTTTATGTTTTTGTTATTGAAGTTGAATTTGGTGAATGCTCCCTCGTGACTAGTCTCATTATGTCGGTCTGGGGCTCCACGCATACATGTCTGAACCTCAATTATGTTGTGATCTGAGTATATTGTTTTTGATATGGTGACATTTCTTATCAGATCATCATTGTTAGTGAAGATGAGGTCTAGTGTATTCTCCAGTCTAGTAGGCTCTATTATTTGCTGGTTTAAATTGAATTTTGTGCAGAGATTTGTGCAGAGAGCTGCCTCCTGGTTAAGATAAAGTTCTCGTTAGCCACCCAGGATGAGTGACTGAGTCCTTAATCTTTCATCAGAGCTGCCTCCTAAGGAAACGTGTGAATTTCCACCCGCCGGGAATATTACTGCAACAATATTATTTGCTATATTCCTCCATTTTAGGTGCCTTAAGTTGAAATCCCCCAGGAGCAAGATGTTGGGTGCAGGAGCTGGAAGATTTTCCAGACAGTGGTCAATTTTTAACAGCTGTTCCTGGAATTGCTGGGATGTTGCATCCGGAGGCTTGTAGACTACCACAATGACTAGGTTTTGGTTCTCGACCTTTACTGCTAAAACTTCCACTACATCATTTGAGGCATTAAGCAGTTCTGTGCAAACAAGTGACTCTGCAATGTACAGGCCAACCCCCCCCCCTTTTGCCTGTTCACTCTGTCACATCTGTATAGGTTGTAACCTGGGATCCATATTTCGTTGTCCAAGTGATCCTTTATGTGGGTCTCAGTGAAAGCCGTGAACATTGCCTTTGCCTCTGCAAGCAGTCCACGGATGAAAGGTATTTTGTTGTTTGTTGCTGGCTTTAGACCCTGTATATTTGCAAAGAAGAATGTTATCGGACTGGTGGTATTGTTGGTACTGGGGGGGGATTTTTTTTCCGGCATTAGTATCTGTATCTGTTGGTTTGGAGTGGAGGCCATCGACTGTGGTTCCACTCCAGGAATGCCTGGATTTGGTGTACGATTTCTGCCATTTCCTGCCAGTTTTTTTTCCTTCCTGGCACTAAAAAACCTCTCCCTCTTGAGTGGCTGTGGCTACCCAGGTTTTCCCATGGCCTGGATGTTTTGTATCTTTTTGTCCCCTTTAGATGGTATGCCTGGCAATTTAAGTTATAGCACAGTCTTTCCTGTACTGAAGAGGTACACAGTTCAGGGTGAAAAAGCTTACAGGAAGGGAGTTTGCATTTTCCTGTTGTCATATGGGCATGGCATTTTCTAGGGTGGTCATAGTTGCACGTCCCGTCTGTTTTTCCAGATTTCCCATGCCAGCAGATACCAAGTGCATAGTATGTGCACAGGCTTGGTTTCCGTTTGCCTTGGGTTTCTGTGACTGTATTCCCTGTTGGTGCATGTTTCCCTGTCTTACTTCTATCCTCCCTAGCACCAACAATGGAGCTCCCACCATTTGTTTTTGGTAATATATCCTCACTATTGCTAGTGGAGTCCTCTTGTTTGCTATTTCCTGTGGTATTTCTAGTGCTCCTGTCCCCTATGAGGTCATTTATATGTATTCCTTCCTGCGTATAGTTCCCGACTACCTGGACAAAATCTTCAGCTTCACCATTTCTGTCTCCCAGGACAGCATCTCCAGCTTCACCATTACTGTCTCCCAGGACAGCACCTCCAGCTTCACCATTACTGTCTCCCAGGACAGCACCTCCAGCTTGACCATTACTGTCTCCCAGGACAGCACTGGATGACTGGATTTGGTGTACAATTTCTGTACTTGTGTATATTTGTGTATTTGTGTATATTTGAATAAACTTACTAACACTATACAATACTTCAGCCAAGATCTTTATGTTACAAGACAGCTAAAATTTCCTAGGCGTATCTTGCTGATCCCCCATGTTGTGTTAATTTAGAATCTAAATTGCAGACTTTCTCATTGATATACACAAAATGGAAGCTGTTTAAAGTGATTTTGTATATGGTATCTCCGTAAAGGCAGATTTTTTTTTTTAGTTTCTTAGAAAAAAAGGTTACTAACTCATTAGGTTATGAAAACGGGAAACTCGTTATTGTAGAAAACTTAGATTCCAGTAGTTTGTGCATAAAGCTCCTGGAGAACGAAATGTTGCCACAATAAAATGCCACTTTTACTGCACATGTGTCCTCTTACCTAACATATTGTAGGTAATTCTACCAATATTAATACAAATTCCGGTAGATACGTGTCATATTATTACTGTGTTAGATCAGGCTAGGTAAGTAAGACATGTGCAACACTAGATGTCTTTACTGATGTAACGTTTTGCTTGCGCTGCGGACTTCACCAGTCAAATACAGCGATGGATTGTAATTCTGGAGACAGTCGAGAGGTAGGTTAAGGATATTTGGTCACAGACCGAGCCGCGGGGGCGTTGACCCCCGACACCATCTCCTGGTATACATCGAAGATACCGGAGGGAATGCTGAAGGCAAATCGGTGTTGCTTTGGCTTGTTATCTACAAGGAAAATGATATCTACACTTACATTGCGATCTACACCTTATATTGCAATCAAGACTGTACCTAACCTAACCTAGGTTAGGTTAGGTTATATACGGTGTTGATTGCAATATAAGGTGTAGATCGCATAACAAAGTAGATTCATGATATGTAGATCGCAATGTAAGTGTAGATATCATCCCAAAGTAGATTCATGACACGTAGATAACAAGCCAAAGTAGCACCTTTGTATTGTAGATTAGTGGTTCAGAGGACTGACAAGTTGCACGCGTGTCTGATTTATCATTATTACATTCACGGGAGCACTAAACCCATAGGGGTCATATAGCACCAGGGGAAATGAAAGGCATTCAGGCTCAATTCAAGGAACTGGAGTACAGTCCAATTCCTCAGAACAAAAGCCCCTCACGTGAATCAACACTCCTCCCTTCAGAGGATTTCATTGTATAATACTTTATTGATGTAGCAGACAATATGTTAAAAATGCATAATCTATACTCAGCATTACTGATTATGTTCTAGAATAACTCTGGAGCTGCCTAAGTGTCCAAACAACACTCAAGCTTTTGATAGAGGGATAAAATTGATGGCTTGAAGCTTGCACGTATGGACCATTCAACAATAGTATTAACATTGTCTGTGTTAATATCCTTAAATAGAATTGATCTCGGTGCATTAATTCCTGTAGTATCTTTCTAGTTAGTTTATTTTACTTTTTTTTTTTTTGTAATGAACCTAGTACAGTCTCCAGAAAGGTTTACACCATTGTTCAGGAACTGTCATAACTTATGTGAGAAGTTAGTGGTTGGTTCGCCATCCATAGGTTTGTGGTGTTTTAGAATAATCACTGATTCCGTGAGATAAGAGAGATAAGATTTCGTTCTGATTTTTAACCCCAGAGGGTTAGCCACCCAGGATAACCCAAGAAAGTCAGTGCGTCATCGAGGACTGTCTAACTTATTTCTTATGTGGTCCTAAATCTTGTCCCACAGGATGTGACCCACACCAGTCGACTTAATACTCAGGTACCTATTTGCTGCTAGGTGAACAGGACAACAGGTGTAAGGAAACGCGTCGAATCTTTCCACCCGCCGGGAATCGAACCCGGGCTCTCAGTGTGTGAAACGGGAGCATTAGCCACCAGGCTAATGTTAAGCTTTCATGGCAATAGTTTGTGAAATCTCTAATACTTGTATATTTTTATCCTTTGCAAGATTTAACAGTTTACATCTTAATTAAGAGTTTGGCTGTTTACCGTAAATAAAATATGCTACTCTAATACTGACAGTTACGTGCGAGGGGTTATCGATCAAAAGAGCTGGACTTATGTCGTCCCTTGGATCGAACCTAAATCATCCCATCCCCCAGGCACTATGGGACCCTTACGGGTTTAACGTTTCCCTATGGTTAAAATTAAAATGCATTCATATATTCATTACCTTTGTAACTAGTTCAGCTATCATAACTTTGGAGTCCAGTCCCTGGACCCATTATGTACCTCTGTAATCTTTTGATTACCACCCACACCATGGGTATGGGGTGCATAATAAACATATTAAACTAACTGCTAGATATTACGTATTAAGAATAATAGTTTTTAACAATATATAGGGATATCCAAGTGTAATTCAACAGTTTGCTTTTTTCATGCTGGTCTAGGTTCTTTGTCACTGTCTATAATGACTTAATATCTCAACGGAATAGTGTATATAAAAATCTCTTTTGTGAATTATTTAGCTGATTTTAAGTGAATATATTTAGGTTCATACCATCTATTTTGCAAGTTGTACTTTCGAGTACATGAACAGTCGACTGGAAGTATCAAAGATGTAGTCAACCTATAATATACATGTACGTACTTGGTTTTGTAGTAACGTGCACGAACTGCTGGCCTGGGACATATCTAGCCACACTTCACTTGTCACTGCTAGTATGGTTCTACACGGGTTAGACAGAGTTCTTGCATGTATTTTATACGATGTACCTTACTGCGTTCTCTCTCTCTTGTGTGTGTGTATATATATACATATATATATATATATATATATATATATATATATATATATATATACATATAGATATATATATATATATATATATAGATATATATAGATATATATATATATATATATATATATATATATATATATATATATATATATATATATATGTCGTGCCGAATATGTAAAACTGGTCAATTAGCAAGAACTCATTTAAAATTAAGTCCTTTCTGAAATTTTTTCTTATACGTTTAAAGATATATTTTTTTCATTAATGTTAATGTATTTTTTTTTAAATTTGCACCAAAAGAATCTTAGAAAACTTACCTAACCTTATTATAACAAGAGCAATTTATTTTAGCCTAACCAAACTAAATATATTTTAGATTTGTTTACACTGATTTAATACTGAACAAACACATTGAAATATATTTTTTTCGTTAAGTTCAGAATGATTTTTGCGAAATTATTGCATACACAAATTTTCACTTGTTCTATATGGCAAGATGAACGTTGCTATTTAAGCAATCTTGGCTTAAATAGCAACGCTCATCTTGCCATATAGGACAAGCGAAAATTTGTGTATGCAATAATTTCGCAAAAATCATTCTGAACTTAACGAAAAAAATATATTTCAATGTGTTTGTTCAGTATTAAATCAGTGTTTACCTGGAGAGAGTTTCGGGGGTCAATGCCCCCGCGGCCCGGTCTGTGACCAGGCCTCCTGGTGGATCAGCGCCTGATCAACCAGGCTGTTGCTGCTGGCTGCACGCAAACCAACGTACGAGCCACAACCCGGCTGATCAGGAACTGACTTTAGGTGCTTGTCCAGTGCCAGCTTGAAGACTGCCAGGGGTCTGTTGGTAATCCCCCTTATGTGTGCTGGGAGGCAGTTGAACAGTCTCGGGCCCCTGACACTTATTGTATGGTCTCTTAACGTGCTAGTGACACCCCTGCTTTTCATTGGGGGGATGGTGCATCGTCTGCCAAGTCTTTTGCTTTCGTAGTGAGTGATTTTCGTGTGCAAGTTCGGTACTAGTCCCTCAAGGATTTTCCAGGTGTATATAATCATGTAAACAAATCTAAAATATATTTAGTTTGGTTAGGCTAAAATAAATTGCTCTTGTTATAATAAGGTTAGGTAAGTTTTCTAAGATTCTTTTGGTGCAAATTTAAAAAAAAATACATTAACATTAATGAAAAAAATATATCTTTAAACGTATAAGAGAAAATTTCAGAAAGGACTTAATTTTAAATGAGTTCTTGCTAATTGACCAGTTTTACATATTCGGCACGACATATATATATATATATATATATATATATATATATATATATATATATATATATATATATATATATATATATATATTAATATAATAGAGGGAGGTACCACCTCTATAGCTGGACTGGGGACCCTCATCCTCAGAGAAGACAATAAACGTACCTCAGGGAAAACTCAAGGTTCTCCCCAGAGCTGTATGAATATTTTCTTCTCCTACCACCCCCTATATTTTATATTCTATGGGAAAATTTATTAATAGAAAGAATACATTTACAGAAAACACAAACATGAATACAGTGGTACAATATATTAAAGATTATGAATTTCCTCCAGCTCCTCCGAAGCCAGACGCGAGCCAAGTATGCAGCAAGCATTTCCCCTCTGGATGGCTACTATGCTGAGGCGCTGGAACATGAAAGTGGCTGCCCTTGACTCCTTGGTGGTGTTGATGAGTCTGGAACCCAATTCTTTAAGGAAACATATGGCATGTTTTCCCCATGATCCCAAGGTCTCTGATCCCATTGGGACAAATTGATACTGTTGCCTTATGTCCCTGTACTTGCTGATCTTGTACTCCTCCCTGTGGTCAGCAGCTCCTCCCTGTCGCTCAACACTGTGATGGATATAGGTGTCAGCCAGTGTGGACACACATGTATAGTCCCATGCTAAGAGCTTGCCATTCTTCCGAGGATAGATGGTGATCCCGTCGGGGCGGTTTGCTAGGCTCTAGGTATTGTTGGCTGTTAGTGATCGGGGCTCCCTTTTGGCTGGGTATCAAGCTGTAGCAAGGGTTCTCTTCTGGATATTACCTGGAGTTTACCTGGAGAGAGTTCCGGGGGTCAACGCCCCCGCGGCCCGGTCTGTGACCAGGCCTCCTGGTGGATCAGAGCCTGATCAACCAGGCTGTTGCTGCTGGCTGCACGCAAACCAACGTACGAGCCACAGCCCGGCTGGTCAGGAACCGACTTTAGGTGCTTGTCCAGTGCCAGCTTGAAGACTGCCAGGGGTCTGTTGGTAATCCCCCTTATGTATGCTGGGAGGCAGTTGAACAGTCTCGGGCCCCTGACACTTATTGTATGGTCTCTTAACGTGCTAGTGACACCCCTGCTTTTCATTGGGGGGATGTTGCATCGTCTGCCAAGTCTTTTGCTTTCGTAGTGAGTGATTTTCGTGTGCAAGTTCGGTACTAGTCCCTCTAGGATTTTCCAGGTGTATATAATCATGTATCTCTCCCGCCTGCGTTCCAGGGAATACAGGTTTAGGAACCTCAAGCGCTCCCAGTAATTGAGGTGTTTTATCTCCGTTATGCGCGCCGTGAAGGTTCTCTGTACATTTTCTAGGTCAGCAATTTCACCTGCCTTGAAAGGTGCTGTTAGTGTGCAGCAATATTCCAGCCTAGATAGAACAAGTGACCTGAAGAGTGTCATCATGGGCTTGGCCTCCCTAGTTTTGAAGGTTCTCATTATCCATCCTGTCATTTTTCTAGCAGATGCGATTGATACAATGTTATGGTCCTTGAAGGTGAGATCCTCCGACATGATCACTCCCAGGTCTTTGACGTTGGTGTTTCGCTCTATTTTGTGGCCAGAATTTGTTTTGTACTCTGATGAAGATTTAATTTCCTCGTGTTTACCATATCTGAGTAATTGAAATTTCTCATCGTTGAACTTCATATTGTTTTCTGCAGCCCACTGAAAGATTCGGTTGATGTCCGCCTGGAGCCTTGCAGTGTCTGCAATGGAAGACACTGTCATGCAGATTCGGGTGTCATCTGCAAAGGAAGACACGGTGCTGTGGCTGACATCCTTGTCTATGTCGGATATGAGGATGAGGAACAAGATGGGAGCGAGTACTGTGCCTTGTGGAACAGAGCTTTTCACCGTAGCTGCCTCGGACTTTACTCTGTTGACGACTACTCTCTGTGTTCTGTTAGTGAGGAAATTATAGATCCATCGACCGACTTTTCCTGTTATTCCTTTAGCACGCATTTTGTGCGCTATTACGCCATGGTCACACTTGTCGAAGGCTTTTGCAAAGTCTGTATATATTACATCTGCATTCTTTTTATCTTCTAGTGCATTTAGGACCTTGTCGTAGTGATCCAATAGTTGAGACAGACAGGAGCGACCTGTTCTAAACCCATGTTGCCCTGGGTTGTGTAACTGATGGGTTTCTAGATGGGTGGTGATCTTGCTTCTTAGGACCCTTTCAAAGATTTTTATGATATGGGATGTTAGTGCTATCGGTCTGTAGTTCTTTGCTGTTGCTTTACTGCCCCCTTTGTGGAGTGGGGCTATGTCTGTTGTTTTTAGTAACTGTGGGACGACCCCCGTGTCCATGCTCCCTCTCCATAGGATGGAAAAGGCTCGTGATAGGGGCTTCTTGCAGTTCTTGATGAACACGGAGTTCCATGAGTCTGGCCCTGGGGCAGAGTGCATGGGCATGTCATTTATCGCCTGTTCGAAGTCATTTGGCGTCAGGATAACATCGGATAGGCTTGTGTTAACCAAATTTTGTGGCTCTCTCATAAAAAATTCATTTTGATCTTCGACTCTCAGTCTGGTTAGCGGCTTGCTAAAAACTGAGTCATATTGGGACTTGAGTAGCTCACTCATTTCCTTGCTGTCATCTGTGTAGGACCCATCTTGTTTAAGTAGGGGCCCAATACTGGACGTTGTTCTCGACTTTGATTTGGCATAGGAGAAGAAATACTTTGGGTTTCTTTCGATTTCATTTATGGCTTTTAGTTCTTCCCGCGATTCCTGACTCCTATAAGATTCCTTTAGCTTAAGTTCGATGCTTGCTATTTCTCTGACCAGTGTCTCCCTACGCATTTCAGATATATTGACCTCTTTTAGCCGCTCTGTTATTCTTTTCCGTCGCCTGTAAAGGGAGCGCCTGTCTCTTTCTATTTTACATCTACTCCTCCTTTTTCTTAGAGGAATAAGCCTTGTGCATACATCGAGTGCCACCAAGTTAATCTGTTCTAGGCATAAGTTGGGGTCTGTGTTGCTTAGTATATCTTCCCAGCTTATATCGGTTAGGACTTGGTTTACTTGGTCCCACTTTATGTTTTTGTTATTGAAGTTGAATTTGGTGAATGCTCCCTCGTGACTAGTCTCATTATGTCGGTCTGGGGCTCCACGCATACATGTCTGAACCTCAATTATGTTGTGATCTGAGTATATTGTTTTTGATATGGTGACATTTCTTATCAGATCATCATTGTTAGTGAAGATGAGGTCTAGTGTATTCTCCAGTCTAGTAGGCTCTATTATTTGCTGGTTTAAATTGAATTTTGTGCAGAGATTTAAAAGCTCGTGTGAGTGTGAGTTTTCATCAGAGCTGCCTCCTGGTGTTATTACTGCAACAATATTATTTGCTATATTCCTCCATTTTAGGTGCCTTAAGTTGAAATCCCCCAGGAGCAAGATGTTGGGTGCAGGAGCTGGAAGATTTTCCAGACAGTGGTCAATTTTTAACAGCTGTTCCTGGAATTGCTGGGATGTTGCATCCGGAGGCTTGTAGACTACCACAATGACTAGGTTTTGGTTCTCGACCTTTACTGCTAAAACTTCCACTACATCATTTGAGGCATTTAGCAGTTCTGTGCAAACAAGTGACTCTGCAATGTACAGGCCAACCCCCCCCCCCCCCTTTTGCCTGTTCACTCTGTCACATCTGTATAGGTTGTAACCTGGGATCCATATTTCGTTGTCCAAGTGATCCTTTATGTGGGTCTCAGTGAAAGCCGCGAACATTGCCTTTGCCTCTGCAAGCAGTCCACGGATGAAAGGTATTTTGTTGTTTGTTGCTGGCTTTAGACCCTGTATATTTGCAAAGAAGAATGTCATCGGACTGGTGGTATTGTTGGTACTGGGGGGGGGGGATTTTTTTTCCGGCATTAGTATCTGTATCTGTTGGTTTGGAGTGGAGGCCATCGACTGTGGTTCCACTCCAGGAATGACTGGATTTGGTGTACGATTTCTGCCATTTCCTGCCAGTTTTTTTTCCTTCCTGGCACTAAAAAACCTCTCCCTCTTGAGTGGCTGTGGCTACCCAGGTTTTCCCATGGCCTGGATGTTTTGTATCTTTTTGTCCCCTTTAGATGGTGTGCCTGGCAATTTAAGTTATAGCACAGTCTTTCCTGTACTGAAGAGGTACACATTTCAGGGTGAAAAAGCTTACAGGAAGGGAGTTTGCATTTTCCTGTTGTCATATGGGCATGGCATTTTCTAGGGTGGTCATAGTTGCACGTCCCGTCTGTTTTTCCAGATTTCCCATGTCTGCAGATACCAAGTGCATAGTATGTGCACAGGCTTGGTTTCCGTTTGCCTTGGGTTTCTGTGACTGTATTCCCTGTTGGTGCATGTTTCCCTGTCTTATTCCTATCCTCCCTAGCACCAACAATGGAGCTCCCACCAGTTGTTTTTGGTAATATATCCTCACTATTGCTAGTGGAGTCCTCTTGTTTGCTATTTCCTGTGGTATTTCTAGTTTGCAATATTGGTTTTATCTTATCTTTGACTACACTTGTTTCCCCACTACGGCTCCTGTCCCCTATGAGGTCTCAAGGGAAGCTCTTAGATGTTGGGGAGAGGCGCTTAATTCAAGAAATTAGACCTGTTTCACGGTTCCTTGGATCTAAAATTATTGTTTCTCATTCCCCAGGCTCTGTATGATCTCTATTGGTTTAGCGCTTCCCCACAAATACGACAATTTCAGCCTCAACTTCTCTTTCAATTCATGCTGCACCTAGTAACGTAGCATCCAGTATACCTACCTCAGGTGGGAGTCGAGCACGCCTAGGGGATCAGAGGGAGGAGCCATCTTGCAACTGCCAGCCAGGTGAAGGTAGGTGGATGACAGGTGAGTAACTAAGCAAGTCCAGTAGGCGTTGCTGTTAGGTACTTCCCCTGCACACTGCGGCAGTGGCTGTCCTCGTACAGTGTAGACAAATATGCGCATGCAAAATAAAACAGGGGCTGTTCTGAAACTTACATTAATACGTATACGTACAATAGCCTATATGCTCAAGATTCCGAACTAGAAAAACTTCAGAGGTATTTATTAAACCACAAGACGGGCAGCCGCCATCAGTGGTTTCACTCTAGCTGCACCCTTTTGAAGCGACCATTCATATCTCGACTGAAAACTCATTAAGTATCCCCGAAGGAATACCTTTAATTAGTTGACAGTTTTCTCCAGGGTTATCATTTATAACTTGACTCACGAAATCGTAATGACACGATTGCAAACAAACCATACCACGGGCGGGGATAGAACCCGCCTATGCTAACCTTCCTATGGTGTAGAAATATACCTAGTTGGACGAATCTTATTGTGGCTAGCTGGTCCAGTGGCTAACGCGACTGTCTGGAGTTCTGAGACTCTGATCGCAGGTTCTATCCCCGCCCGTGGTATGGTTTATCATTTATAACTTGAGAATGCCTGATCCTATAAGTTTCAAATTTTGAGTGGTAGTTTACAGTAACCAGGGGAAAGATTCAACCAGCTATTGGCACGTGCAGGTGCCCCCTCTGGTCGATTTTATAGCCCATTTAAGATTTAAACAACAAAATACCTTTCATCCGTGGACTGCTTGCAGAGGCAAAGGCAATGTTCGCGGCTTTCACTGAGACCCACATAAAGGATCACTTGGACAACGAAATATGGATCCCAGGTTACAACCTATACAGATGTGACAGAGTGAACAGGCAAAAGGGGGGGGGGGGGTTGGCCTGTACATTGCAGAGTCACTTGTTTGCACAGAACTGCTAAATGCCTCAAATGATGTAGTGGAAGTTTTAGCAGTAAAGGTCGAGAACCAAAACCTAGTCATTGTGGTAGTCTACAAGCCTCCGGATGCAACATCCCAGCAATTCCAGGAACAGCTGTTAAAAATTGACCACTGTCTGGAAAATCTTCCAGCTCCTGCACCCAACATCTTGCTCCTGGGGGATTTCAACTTAAGGCACCTAAAATGGAGGAATATAGCAAATAATATTGTTGCAGTAATAACACCAGGAGGCAGCTCTGATGAAAACTCACACTCACACGAGCTTTTAAATCTCTGCACAAAATTCAATTTAAACCAGCAAATAATAGAGCCTACTAGACTGGAGAATACACTAGACCTCATCTTCACTAACAATGATGATCTGATAAGAAATGTCACCATATCAAAAACAATATACTCAGATCACAACATAATTGAGGTTCAGACATGTATGCGTGGAGCCCCAGACCGACATAATGAGACTAGTCACGAGGGAGCATTCACCAAATTCAACTTCAATAACAAAAACATAAAGTGGGACCAAGTAAACCAAGTCCTAACCGATATAAGCTGGGAAGATATACTAAGCAACACAGACCCCAACGTATGCCTAGAACAGATTAACTTGGTGGCACTCGATGTATGCACAAGGCTTATTCCTCTAAGAAAAAGGAGGAGTAGATGTAAAATAGAAAGAGACAGGCGCTCCCTTTACAGGCGACGGAAAAGAATAACAGAGCGGCTAAAAGAGGTCAATATATCTGAAATGCGTAGGGAGACACTGGTCAGAGAAATAGCAAGCATCGAACTCAAGCTAAAGGAATCTTATAGGAGTCAGGAATCGCGGGAAGAACTAAAAGCCATAAATGAAATCGAAAGAAACCCAAAGTATTTCTTCTCCTATGCCAAATCAAAGTCGAGAACAACATCCAGTATTGGGCCCCTACTTAAACAAGATGGGTCCTACACAGATGACAGCAAGGAAATGAGTGAGCTACTCAAGTCCCAATATGACTCAGTTTTTAGCAAGCCGCTAACCAGACTGAGAGTCGAAGATCAAAACGAATTTTTTATGAGAGAGCCACAAAATTTGGTTAACACAAGCCTATCCGATGTTATCCTGACGCCAAATGACTTCGAACAGGCGATAAATGACATGCCCATGCACTCTGCCCCAGGGCCAGACTCATGGAACTCCGTGTTCATCAAGAACTGCAAGAAGCCCCTATCACGAGCCTTTTCCATCCTATGGAGAGGGAGCATGGACACGGGGGTCGTCCCACAGTTACTAAAAACAACAGACATAGCCCCACTCCACAAAGGGGGCAGTAAAGCAACAGCAAAGAACTACAGACCGATAGCACTAACATCCCATATCATAAAAATCTTTGAAAGGGTCCTAAGAAGCAAGATCACCACCCATCTAGAAACCCATCAGTTACACAACCCAGGGCAACATGGGTTTAGAACAGGTCGCTCCTGTCTGTCTCAACTATTGGATCACTACGACAAGGTCCTAAATGCACTAGAAGATAAAAAGAATGCAGATGTAATATATACAGACTTTGCAAAAGCCTTCGACAAGTGTGACCATGGCGTAATAGCGCACAAAATGCGTGCTAAAGGGATAACAGGAAAAGTCGGTCGATGGATCTATAATTTCCTCACTAACAGAACACAGAGAGTAGTCGTCAACAGAGTAAAGTCCGAGGCAGCTACGGTGAAAAGCTCTGTTCCACAAGGCACAGTACTCGCTCCCATCTTGTTCCTCATCCTCATATCCGACATAGACAAGGATGTCAGCCACAGCACCGTGTCTTCCTTTGCAGATGACACCCGAATCTGCATGACAGTGTCTTCCATTGCAGACACTGCAAGGCTCCAGGCGGACATCAACCGAATCTTTCAGTGGGCTGCAGAAAACAATATGAAGTTCAACGATGAGAAATTTCAATTACTCAGATATGGTAAACACGAGGAAATTAAATCTTCATCAGAGTACAAAACAAATTCTGGCCACAAAATAGAGCGAAACACCAACGTCAAAGACCTGGGAGTGATCATGTCGGAGGATCTCACCTTCAAGGACCATAACATTGTATCAATCGCATCTGCTAGAAAAATGACAGGATGGATAATGAGAACCTTCAAAACTAGGGAGGCCAAGCCCATGATGACACTCTTCAGGTCACTTGTTCTATCTAGGCTGGAATATTGCTGCACACTAACAGCACCTTTCAAGGCAGGTGAAATTGCTGACCTAGAAAATGTACAGAGAACCTTCACGGCGCGCATAACGGAGATAAAACACCTCAATTACTGGGAGCGCTTGAGGTTCCTGAACCTGTATTCCCTGGAACGCAGGCGGGAGAGATACATGATTATATACACCTGGAAAATCCTAGAGGGACTAGTACCGAACTTGCACACGAAAATCACTCACTACGAAAGCAAAAGACTTGGCAGACGATGCAACATCCCCCCAATGAAAAGCAGGGGTGTCACTAGCACGTTAAGAGACCATACAATAAGTGTCAGGGGCCCGAGACTGTTCAACTGCCTCCCAGCATACATAAGGGGGATTACCAACAGACCCCTGGCAGTCTTCAAGCTGGCACTGGACAAGCACCTAAAGTCGGTTCCTGACCAGCCGGGCTGTGGCTCGTACGTTGGTTTGCGTGCAGCCAGCAGCAACAGCCTGGTTGATCAGGCTCTGATCCACCAGGAGGCCTGGTCACAGACCGGGCCGCGGGGGCGTTGACCCCCGGAACTCTCTCCAGGTAAACTCCTTAGGTTAGGTTCAGCTAACGGTAGGTTATGTTATGTTTAGCTAATGTTAGAGTAGGTTATGTTTAGCTAATGTTAGGATAGGTTATGTTTAGCTAATGTTAGGTTAGGTTATGTTTAGCTAATGTTAGGATAGGTTATGTTTAGCTAATGTTAGGATAGGTTATGTTTAGCTAATGTTAGGTTAGGTTATGTTTAGCTAATGTTAGCTTAGGTTATGTTTAGCTAATGTTAGGATAGGTTATGTTTAGCTAATGTTAGGATAGGTTATGTTTAGCTAATGTTAGGTTAGGTTATGTTTGGCTAATGTTAGGATAGGTTGTTTAGCTAATGTTAGGTTAGGTTATGTTTAGCTAATGTTAGGATAGGTTATGTTTAGCTAATGTTAGGTTAGGTTATGTTTTGCTAATGTTAGAATAGGTTATGTTTGGTTAAGTTTCGCAACTTAGCCTTGAAATTCCATCACTAGAAATTATTTTTTTTTTTTTTACATTAGGGCAGGAGTGAGAAGATTGATGGACTCAGAGTGCAACGGACAAGTGAAGTAGAAGTAGCAGCAACACGCACAGTTAGTTTAATATCTTTATTATGTACTCCATACCCATCCTGTGGGTAGTCAACAGATTACAGAGGTACATAATGGGTCCAGGGACTGGACCCCAAACCTCTTGACATCGTCTGTTTCTATGCAGCTGCCACACCCTTCGAGCCCAGTGTGGGCGGGGTTTGTGGCAGCCCAAGGTGCCCAGCTTCTCCCTCCGAGACCCGTGGGGGCGGGGAATGAAGCTAGGCCTGGGGACAGCTAGTCCCAGAAGATAGGGAGGTACTTGTACCTGCTTCCATGGCAGACATTGGTTTGTGACACTCCCACGATAGGGAGTTAAGTTTAATATCTTTATTATGCACCCCATACCCATCCTGTGGGCGGTAGTCAAAAGATTACAGAGGTACATAATGGGTCCAGGAACTGGACCCCAAAGGTATGACAGCTAAACTAGTTACAAAGGTAATGAACTCCAGGTAGATCTGGTCACAGTCATGGCAAGTTACAAAGGTAATGAATCATCCTCACTCCTATACATGGTTACAATCATGAACAAATTACGAAGTAATGAGCCACTGATACGTCCACACCTGGTCACAATTGTAATGAGTTATAAACACAAACACACATACAACAGGCCTAGTGTCTAATCGACTTGTCACCTTTCTCTGCATTGCACCGAAGAAGCCACTGGCTGGCGAAACATTTCCAGAATAAAGAATACCCAAATGTTGCACAAGCGTCTCATTAATCAGCTCCTGTGTCCTGTACTACCACAATAGAAGTACTCATTTTCCTTATGTCTCCAGGTCTAAATCGAAAAAAAAGCCACTGGCTACAAGAAATAATTGCACAAGCGTCTCAATCAGCTCCTGTTCCTGTGCTTATGTGAATAGGTTAGGTGTGTGTGTTGTAAACTAGAACATAATGACCGAGTTCCACTGAGTATTAGTAAGTAACTATTATCATAATCTTTCATAGAACAATTTAGTACCTAAAGGTAACCGAAAGATTCTCAAACCTTATAATCCCCCATCCTTTTCTTCCAAAGGAAAGTCATTAACTAAAGTTGTGTAATGTTTTAAAAAGGTTTAAATATTATAACTAGTACGTAAATTTTAGCAAAGTTAGGCTAGGTTAGTATTGGTGCAGAATTAAAAATTGGCGTTTGAAAGATGCATAAATTTCGTTAATCGTTTTTCTTTGGGAAGAAAGAGGCAATCTTCAGGAGATATGAACTAAGCATTGTTTTAACAAACACAATACCTGCTCACTTTTGTAATGGACAGTTAATGCGCTGGATCAGACCCTAAATATACTGCAGTCACTGCAGTGGTATGGACGCTGAACCCTGTAAGTTTTTTCCTTAGTGTACATGCACTAAGTTAAATCGTTATTTTAGTGATTAAAATATTTTTTAAATTAGTATAGAGGTGAACTGTGTTCTTAATGAGTCACGTGCATTCGAAAGGTTTTAATTAACTTTAACAGTAATCAGTCGCTGTGCATAATGAATACTAATTCCTGTATTATATTTTTTAAGGTAAGGCTGGTGATAAGTTTTTTATATACTGTACATTTACTGGGAACTGCCGCAAACAGTACTAATTACACTATCCATATTGTTACAAGAAATAATTATACATAATGAATATCAGATTTTTTTTAATATCATCTTTTCCTTCACGAATCTGTTACCTCGTCCCCACCATATGTTATATTTACTTTAAATTAAATAAATAATCTGAATCTGACTTAAGTACTAACCATCAGCAAGGGTTTGGAGGTCATCCGGGTGATGGAGGTAGTTTGGGTCAATTTTGGGTAGTTGTCTGGGATCTCCAGATTTAAGGGTGATGGTCCCTCGACTCTTAGGACGGAGAAGGATAGGTCTCATGCCGAACCCGTCCATGCCGTAGATTTCCTGCATATACCCTTTCCACCTCTGTAATGTGAAATCAAGTGACGCTGGTAACCAGAGAGGGTGGTTCTTGCTAGTTAATTTGTCAGATCGGTTTTATTTTAAATAAAATAAATTTTAACTGTCGTTTTTCACTGTGTGTCTTGGAAATATGCCCCAGTCAGTGGCTTATAAAGAGCATCTTAAAACTATGCCGATGCTTAAGTTGTTGTCGTCGACTAAATTTTAAGACACTGTAATTAGTTCAGAATTTTGTTCTCATCACTGTGAAGAAAGTCAAGTGATAGACAATATCTAGATTATTAATACAATGCCACAAAACTTCTCTGATATCTATATTAGAGTGGCCAAGAAGTGGAACGGCCTAGATAGAGAAGTAGAGGCAGAATCCATGCATAGTTTTAACATTAGATATGACAGGGATCACACAGCTAGGGCAGTGAACCCAGTAGAAGCGAGCCGAGAGGCATGGCCTGGTGCTGAGACTCGCTCTCTGCAATAACAATTAGGTGGAGCTTTAGGCTCAACTGGAAGGTTCTGGGTTTGATTTCCGGCGGACCAAGACAAAAGGAAAGTTTCCTAACATCTTCGGTAAATAAGTACCAGGATTTTATTTGATTGTTGCAGGTTGCATCCTGAGGGTGAACAGTAGAATACCTTCAAATTCAAATTCAAATTCAAATTCAAAGTTTATTCTCTATAAGGATTACAATGCTGAGTTTACAGAATTTGGTTATTGTGTGGTTTACATGTAAAATAATAATTACAGAGTGTACCACTAGAACACCTAGCATGGCTAGGCATTTCGGGCAGACTTAGTTTAATTCTTAATTTTAAAATATTACAAATTATGAGGTAAGTTGGTATTATGGCTAAGTGACTAAATACTAGTTTGTGAGTTTAGCAATGTGAATGCTTTTGTTTTGGCACAGTACATAGTTTCAGTATTGGAGTATCACAGGCCAACTTATGACTAGTTAGGATTCATTATTTTAAGATTGAGATTAATATTTCTGTTTATAGTCAAATGGGTGAGTGAGTGTAAGTGTGAACCACCAGGTAGTATTCGTGTAGTTAGTTGACGGGGTGTATCAGGGAGATAAGATGTTTTCTAATGGTAGTTTTGAAGGTGATGAATGTGTCTGCAGTTCTAGAGTTTTCAGGTACGGTGTTCCAGATTTTAGGGCCTTTGACATACATTGTATTTTTGTAAAGGTTTAGTCGGACACGGGGAATGTCGTAGAGATGTTTGTGTCTGGTGTTAGATAAGATAAGATAAGATTTTGTTCGGATTTTTAACCCCGGAGGGTTAGCCACCCAGGATAACCCAAGAAAGTCAGTGCGTCATCGAGGACTGTCACAATTGGGGTCCTATCAATGCGAAAGTCGACTAACACCCGTACCTATTTTGCTAGGTCAAGGTGTAAGGAAATATTGAATCGAGTTTGAAGGCTTTCCTGTAGATGTAGAGCGTTTTGCAAGGTTAATATTGGAGTTTAACAGTAGTAAGTAAATGTGGATGTACTGAACAGGGAGTAAGTTTAGATCTATGAAGAGATAGTTGACCTCTGTTCTGAAATAAATTGAGGCAGGGTAATATCTCTTAGCCTGCAAAATAAACTATTTAAAAAATTCACTCACGATTTGATCAGCACCGTGAATTCCAGGAGTGAAAATACCAAAATCGAAGGCGTGTGAGACAGGTGTGAAGAGCAGCTGTATGTCTGGCCAGAGAGGGTCTCCTTCATTAGACACCTTCACCCAGGCATCGTGCACACCTGCTAGTGTGTCTCCTAAACCACCTGTTAATGCAAAATACGGGAAGTTTTAGCAGTAGTTTACCTATTGTGTAGAAGGATAACATTTGGATTTTTTTGTCACTCTTGCAGGCTTGCAGACAAAAAGATTGGGATACAAAACTACTACCATCATGAAAATCTGTGTAATCTGCAGCAAGAGTAACAAACGAAGTCACGCTTGGATTGCATGCAATCTCTGTGGTAAATGTCCCAATGGGTCGTTTATATCAACCACTATTGATATAAAATCAGGAAAATGCATATGGGTCTGCCCAAGTGAGAGACACCTGTGGGAGAAAATTACATCTATACTAAAAGACAGGACCACCAGCAACAAATATCCTTCCTAGAAAACATGACAATCTTGTATAACAGCTGGGAAAATAAAAGGAGTGGGTCGTATGGGGCTGTCTTGGAGGACAGTGCACCAGAAGGAGACAGTGGCCCTGGTGATGAAACAGGTAAAGACAACATTATTCAATGTCCAGAGGTACAAAGTAGCAATACCGATGGAGATGGAATAAAAGGGGTTGATGCTTCTGTTAATAGTGTTGACACACTAGTAAAAACTGGTGGAAACACTGAAGTTAGTACAAGGGCTCTAGGCAGTAAGGAGACAGAAAAATGCACCAGTAGGGAACACAGCCACAAAAAATCCTGGCAAACAGAAATCCAATTTATGCAAATTCTATACCTTGGGTATCTGCAGACATGGAATATCAGGAAAAACAGGTGGGACGTGCATTTTTGGTCATCCCCAAAAATGCCGCGCCCACTTGACAACAAGAGGGTGCAGCTCCTCTTCATGTAACTTATTTCACCCGGAAATGTCACTTGTCAGTCCAAGAAAGACAAAGATGCAACATATATTGTCAAGCACATCATCTAAAGGGAACTAGAAGATACAGATCAACCAGACCATGGGACTCAAAAGAGGGGAGCCAAAACCACTCCAGAGACGGAAGGTTTTTTTTAGTTCCAGGAAGAAAAAAGATTGGCAAGAAATGACAAATCTTATAACAACTGAAAACACTTCTCGAGTGAAGGAGCAGTCATTGGTCTCCACTCCAGGATAACAGATACTAATGCCAGCAAACAAAGCCCCCCTACATTCCATCAATATAACGACATTTATCTTCGTAAACATCAACAAACAACAAAATACCTTTCATCAAGGGACTGTTCGCAGAGTGAAACGCATTGTTTGCGGATTTCACAGAGACCAACATAAAGGATCACTTTGACAACGAAATATGGATTCCAGGTTATAACCTATTCAGATGCGACAGATTAAACGGGCAACAAGGAGGGGTTGGCCTGTACGTCACAGAGTGGCTCATTTGCTCAGAAGTACTAAACACCTCAAATGATGTATTTGAAATTTTAGCAGTAAAGATCGGAAACCAAAACCTTGTCATTGTGGTTGTATATATGCCTCCAGATGCAACTTCCTAGCAATTCCAGGAACAGCTTGTGAAAATTGACCACTGTCTGGAAACTCTCCCAACTCCTGCCCCAAACATCTTGCTAATGGGGGATTTCAACTTGAGACACCTAAAATGGAGAAATGTAGCAAATAATGTTTTAGCAGAGATTACCCCAGGAGGCAGCTCAGATGAAAATTCACACACACACGGTCTATTAAATCTCTGCACCAAATTCACTTTAAACCAGCAAATAATAGAGCCTACAAGACTAGAAAATACACTGGACCTCATCTTTACTAACAATGATGATCTAATACGAAATAATAATAGAGGTACAAACGTATGTGCAGGGCTTCCACCAGCAAAATGTGATCAGTTATGAGAGAGCGTTCACCAAATTCAACTTCAGTAACAAAAACATATAGTGGGAACAAGTCAACCATGTCCTAAATGAAATGTGCTGTTAAGATATCCTAAACAACATGGATCCGAACCTTTGCCTAGAAAGAATTAACTATGTGGCACTTGAGATATGCTCAAGGCATATTCCTCTAAACTAGAGAGAGAGACGCTCTCTATACAGGCGAAGGCAAAGAATCGCAGAGCTGCTGAGAGGGGCCAATATATATTGAGTACGAAGGGAGGCACTGGTCAGGGAAATAGCAAATATTGAACATAAGCTTAAGGAATTTTACAGGAGACAAGGATCTCAGGAAGAACTTAAAGCCATAAATGAAACAGAAAGAAACCCGAAATACTTCTTTTCTTATGCCAAATTTAAGGTGAAAACAACTTCCAGTATTGGACCCCTGCTTAAACGAGATGGGACTTAAAAACAGATGACAGCAAAGAAATGAGATGCTAAAGTCCCAATATGACTCAGTGTTTAGTGAATCATTAATCAGACTAAGGGTTGACAATCTAAATGATTTTTTATGACCAAGACTCAAAATTCGGTCATTTCAAAAATCTCTGATATTATCCTAGCACCATAAACTTCGAAAGGGCAATATGACTCTACCCCAGGCCTAGACTCGTGGAACTCCGAGCTCATCAGGAACTGAAAGAAGTCCCTGTCACATGCTTTAAGCATTCTATGGAGAGGGAGCATGGACACAGGGGTCGTCCCACAGTCACTAAAAACAACAGACATAGCCCCACTCCACAAAGGTGGTAGCTTAGCAATTGTAAATAACTACAGACCGATAGCGCTAGCAAGATTGCCACTCATCAGTTACACGACCCAGGGCAACATGGGTTTAGAGCAGGTCGCTCCTGCCTGTCCCAACTATTGGACCACAATGACAAGGTCCTGGATGCTCTAGAGGATAAATAAAATGCAGATGTAGTATACATAGACTTTCCGAAAGCTTTCGACAGGTGGGACCATGATGTAATAGTGAAAATGAGAACTCACCTCCCCTGTTGTTAACGTACTGCTTGATGGAAGCAAAGTTGAGGGTGTTCCAGAGTGTGCTAGACGTGACACCCTTCCTGGTGGTCCAGCTGAGGCCGTGCACACAGACGTGGTCATGCAGATTCTGGCCCACTCCCGGTACATCTGCCACAATCTCTACCTGCGTGTACCACAAGTAACTTATTAGTGTAACCTGTCCCTTAGTTCTGCACTCAGGCTTACCTTACTTGTGCTAACATAATTATCTTCACAAATATTTACCTGTTCATTGTTCACTAGTGTATATAACAAATGTTTGACAAAACACATAAGCGCTGGTAGTCAAATTTTACTCTCATATCATCATGACACTACCAGTGCCACTTTTAATGACATCAATATAATTAGTCTTCTACCTCTTAGTGCTGTTTAACTGGGGTTTACCTGGAGAGAGTTTCGGGGGTCAACGCCCCCGCGGCCCGGTCTGTGACCAGGCCTCCTGGTGGATCAGCGCCTGATCAACCAGGCTGTTGCTGCTGGCTGCACGCAAACCAACGTACGAGCCACAGCCCGGCTGATCAGGAACTGACTTTAGGTGCTTGTCCAGTGCCAGCTTGAAGACTGCCAGGGGTCTGTTGGTAATCCCCCTTATGTGTGCTGGGAGGCAGTTGAACAGTCTCGGGCCCCTGACACTTATTGTATGGTCTCTTAACGTGCTAGTGACACCCCTGCTTTTCATTGGGGGGATGGTGCATCGTCTGCCAAGTCTTTTGCTTTCGTAGTGAGTGATTTTCGTGTGCAAGTTCGGTACTAGTCCCTCTAGGATTTTCCAGGTGTATATAATCATGTATCTCTCCCTCCTGCGTTCCAGGGAATACAGGTTTAGAAACCTCAAGCGCTCCCAGTAATTGAGGTGTTTTATCTCCGTTATGCGCGCCGTGAAAGTTCTCTGTACATTTTCTAGGTCGGCAATTTCACCTGCCTTGAAAGGTGCTGTTAGAGTGAAGCAATATTCCAGCCTAGATAGAACAAGTGGGGTGGGGAAATTCCGAAAATATCTTCTGGCGCGGGTCAGAACCATTGGTCATATGACCGAGGCCTTCTTCTAGCTCTGCCCCTCTTAAAATATTAATGGTCACATCATGGGATGGTAGGAATTCCATCCCACGTAAAAAAGACTAAGGTATATCACAGACTGGAGTATTTGAACACATTATCTCTATGCAACACCGCCCGTATATAAAGAGTGGCTATAGATCAAGAAGTATCGTCTTTAATTTAACATGCCTGTAAATGGATAGCCTTGTTAAGTCCACAGTCAGTCAAGATATGTAAGTTGTTTTGTAAAGCTGATGAGAACTGAATCCAGGTTTTGCAGTTATCCAGTTTCAAGAAACGGAGAGAAGATTAAGGAAAACTTATGTAAATATCTTCACTTTCATATATAAATTCTGTAGTGCACACAGTGTGCACCATAAAAATATCATTGCAGGATGAGCTGGTCTTACCTTGTAGCACCTCAGGTCAGGGCCGGATTTAAGGGAGGGACCCCCAAGGCCTCAACCAGAAGGCCCCCTTCCCCACCAAATGGTGAAAAATATTATGACATACATTATACTGAGAACTGACTAGATCGCAAAAAGAGAAAGTGTATGCAAGAGTTTGAATTGTGGTGGGATTGTCAAGTTGAGTAGATGTTACATCATCGGTGCGAGCGTGTCGTCAGCTGCATGACGCGAGGATGACTCACAGCACATCATCCTGGGTGTGCAGGGCACTGCAGTATGACTGCTTGATCATGGTCAGTATGTGAACAACAGTGTGGTAATGAGAAACGGCTACGAACGAGCATGAAACAAGAGCGGCTTTTGAACCTAACGGTCATGAGGATAGAATCTGATATCCTGCGCTCGTTGGATTTTGATGGAGTCATCAGAGACTTCTCCCTCAGAAAAACATGGGATGTACCTGGCTTATAATATTTTATCTGATTGAAGATAACACCTCATAAGTCTGTACATTACCTTTGAGTTACACTTGCAAATGAACCAAATTTATTGTTTCATTTCTTCATCTAAGAGGATAGTACGTATAATGAGAATGGCGAAAGTTTTCCAAGGAGAAACTTTAAGTCTTCTATCCATTAGAGTTACATCTTTTTAATGCAAGGGGCCCCCCACCAAACTGGACCCCTCACCACTTACATCCGGCACTGCTTCAGGTGTTGTGGTTCCTTACCTCGTGACGCTGCAGATGGTCTTGTGGTCCGACCCCTGACACCAACAGCAGATGGGGCGACCGTATTGCTCCGGCAGACAACACTACCTCCTTCCGGGCTCCAATTGTCATCACCTGTCACAACACAAGTTACTTTACAATGATTTGTACTGAGTTATTGGCCGATTGTGTACTCACCTAATTGTGGTTTCAGGGGTCGAGTCACAGCTCCTGGGGTGTGTGTGTGTGTGTGCTCTAACATAATAGTATGAGACTGTGCTAGCTCTTGGACCCCTATAAGCTATGTCCAGCATATAAGGATTAAAGTAAACTCTCAACATATATGCAATGAGAGATACATACTTCTCGGTGTATATACTCCGTCATCAAGAGAGATATACTTCTCAGTATGTGTAAAAAGTTGTTATAGTGCCAGATGTCAGTTATATACAGTAATCTCAAAGAAATACGCAAAAACTATGAATCTAGGAGACTTTACATACTTTAGGGAAAGCTCAGTGATCCGAGGAATTGGAGATGCCATCCTCTTTTTTTGGATCAAAACTGGTTACCCGCTATTCCACACGCACTGAATGACTCACACGAATTTAGTGCTACACCCACGATTATTACAAAAAAAAACATTCATAAGAAACTTGCAATAACCCATTAACCCTGTATCCTAATATCATATTTATTTTCCCCCTATAATCTACCTTGTCCATAATTAATATCCCATTTACTTTGTCTGCTTTCGTAAGGTGAAGTCCAGGATCTTTCCTTAATTCATGGTATAACTTAACAAATCTTTAAGAACAATAGTGTTGCAGGGGTCTGAGCGAAGTTCAGATTTCTGCAACAAAATTGTCATCAAAGATTTGTTAAGTTATACCATGAATTAAGGAAAGATCCTGGACTTCACCTTACAAAAGCAGGCAAAGCAAATGCGATAGTAATTATGGACAAGGTAGATTACAGGGGAAAAAATATATTATTAGAAGACGGGGGAACTGATGTGCCTCTTAATGCTTCATATATTTTTCTCATCAACGCTGGAGCGGCTGTAACGAGTCAAACTATCGAGCAAGAATGGTATTGTACCTTAGACAGGGCTGGGCTTTGATTATTATTATTATTATAATCAAGGGGGAAGCGCTAAACCCGTAGGATTATACAGCGCCTGAGGGAGGATGTGGAAGGTATTCAGGTTTAATTCAGAAAACTGGAGCACAGATCCAATTCTCTAGATCAAGAGCCCCTCACCAGCATCAAGGAACCTTCCTTGAGGGGCTGGCTTTTGAAATGAGCTGAGGTTGGATAATATCTTTTATCCTGGAAAACTGATCTCAGTAAATAAAAAAAAAAATAAGTTACCTTTCCCTTGTGTTCCAATTTGACGCCGGAGGCTCGCTTGTGCTCGTCAAATACGACCTGAGGAAGAAAATGGCAAAAAAAAAAACAAAAAAATGAGTGAGGATTATATTAGTTACGCTTGGTTATTTTTTCTCTCTGCAAGGTTGGTCAGAGTGGTGACAGTCAGGGTGGTGATGGTCAGGGTGGTGATGGTCAGGGTGGTGATGGTCAGGGTGGTGATGGTCAGGGTGGTGATGGTCAGGGTGGTGATGGTCAGGGTGGTGATGGTCAGGGTGGTGACAGTCAGGGTGGTGACAGTCAGGGTGGTGATGGTCAGGGTGGTGATGGTCAGGGTGGTGATGGTCAGGGTGGTGATGGTCAGAGTGGTGAAAGTCAGGGTGGTGATGGTCAGGGTGGTGATGGTCAGGGTGGTGATGGTCAGGGTGGTGATGGTCAGGGTGGTGATGGTCAGGGTGGTGAGGGTGGTGATGGTCATGGTCAGGGTGGTGATGGTCAGGGTGGTGATGGTCAGGGTTGTGACAGTCAGGGTGGTGACAGTCAGGGTGGTGTTGGTCAGGGTGGTGATGGTCAGGGTGGTGATGGTCAGGGTGGTGACGGTCAGGGTGGTGATGGTCAGGGTGGTGATGGTCAGGGTGGTGATGGTCAGGGTGGTGATGGTCAGGGTGGTGATGGTCAGGGTGGTGATGGTCAGGGTGGTGATGGTCAGGGTGGTGTCAGGGTGGTGATGGTCAGGGTGGTGATGGTCAGGGTGGTGATGGTCAGGGTGGTGATGGTCAGGGTGGTGATGGTCAGGGTGGTGATGGTCAGGGTGGTGTGGTCAGAGTGGTGAAAGTCAGGGTGGTGATGGTCAGGGTGGTGATGGGGTGGTGATGGTCAGGGTGGTGTTGGTCAGGGTGGTGACAGTCAGGGTGGTGATGGTCAGGGTGGTGATGGTCAGGGTGGTGATGGTCAGGGTGGTGATGGTCAGGGTGGTGATGGTCAGGGTGGTGATGGTCAGGGTGGTGACGGTCAGGGTGGTGACGGTCATGGTCAGGGTGGTGACAGTCAGGGTGGTGATGGTCAGGGTGGTGATGGTCAGGGTGGTGATGGTCAGGGTGGTGATGGTCAGGGTGGTGATGGTCAGGGTGGTGATGGTCAGGGTGGTGATGGTCAGGGTGGTGATGGTCAGGGTCAGGGTGGTGATGGTCAGGGTGGTGATGGTCAGGGAGGTGATGGTCAGGGTGGTGATGGTCAGGGTGGTGATGGTCAGGGTGGTGACAGTCAGGGTGGTGACAGTCAGGGTGGTGATGGTCAGGGTGGTGATGGTCAGGGTGGTGATGGTCAGGGTGGTGATGGTCAGGGTGGTGATGGTCAGGGAGGTGATGGTCAGGGTGGTGATGGTCAGGGTGGTGATGGTCAGGGTGGTGATGGTCAGGGTGGTGATGGTCAGGGTGGTGATGGTCAGGGTGGTGATGGTCAGGGTGGTGATGGTCAGGGTGGTGTTGGTCAGGGTGGTGACAGTCAGGGTGGTGATGGTCAGGGTGGTGATGGTCAGGGTGGTGATGGTCAGGGTGGTGACAGTCAGGGTGGTGATGGTCAGGGTGATGATGGTCAGGGTGGTGAAAGTCAGGGTGGTGATGGTCAGGGTGGTGATGGTCAGGGTGGTGACGGTCAGGGTGGTGACAGTCAGGGTGGTGACAGTCAGGGTGGTGATGGTCAGGGTGGAGATGGTCAGGGTGGTGACAGTCAGGGTGGTGATGGTCAGGGTGGTGATGGTCAGGGTGGTGATGGTCAGGGTGGTGATGGTCAGGGTGGTGATGGTCAGGGTGGTGATGGTCAGGGTGGTGTTGGTCAGGGTGGTGACAGTCAGGGTGGTGATGGTCAGGGTGGTGATGGTCAGGATGGTGATGGTCTGGGTGGTGATGGTCAGGGTGGTGTGGCATGCAAAGAGTACGTAACCTTTATTCGGCGCATGTACACACCCTCATTTACAGGTTATCTCCCCCAACCAGCGAGCCAGGTTGCTAAGAGTTGATGTTGGGGCCCCATCGTTCAACTAGTGACCAGGTTCTAGCCAATAAGAAGATGGTTTTGGCAATCGCAGAGGTTATGTGGGTACCACTCTCCTGTCTGCCCTTGTCATTCCCATTCTAGAGCTGGTTGAAGCACAGTCTGCTATCTTGTGGCTTCTGTTTCTGCCTTGCTTACCGTGGAGTGCACTATACTTATCACTGTACATAGTGTACATATTGCTGTTCTAAATTGGTGAAGGATAATATAAGTCTAAACTTTTTCTGCTGTGTTTATTTTGCTCCCATTACACCCGGGATAACAGGCCATTTGGAATCCTGGGTTGTAATATGGGTAGCCTGTCCGAGAGCTGAAGCTGGACTTAGAGAAATGGTTGAGCTTAGGGTGAAGCTCGTAGCAGGAACATTGTGCAGCTTGCTGTCTGGCATTGCATTAGCTTTGCCTATGCTTTACAGATTTTGCGTGTCAGTTTTGTTATGGTCAGCCTTGCTATTGTGTGATCGTTCAACAGCTCACTACTAGCTTGTTCGGTGTGCTCGCTTCGCTACGGTCAATCTTCTAGAACAGTGTAGCTGTCTGGCATTGCTTTACAAATTTTGCGTGTCAGTTGTTACTAGCCTGTTCGGTGTGGAGAATTTTGCAGTCAGCTTTGCTTGTATGCGTATTCTGCAATCGTACTGTGCATAGCTAAGCGTGTTCTGCAAATTAACGTGTTACGTTGGGGTATTCTGCAATCGTACTGTGCATAGCGAATAACTTATGCCACCTAGACGAGTCAGACGTCTGGTGTCGGCATATACTTTGCATAACCTACCTAAATTGTCCCTACAGTGTTGTTGGCAAATTGCTCGTTCCATTGGCATTAAATACAAACGCGCTCTCACAGCTGTGCAACTGCGTTCACTGATTGCTGACAAACTTATAGAAGAAGAGATGGCACATCAGACTCCTCCCTCTACGGGAGCTAGGGCAAAAACTATGTTTTCGCAGGAGGAAGATGATACACCTACGGAACAAAATGGTCAGTATAGTGCAGCTGGGTTGTCTCAAGGTGAATCAGTGTCGTTGGCACTTGAGCTGGCAAAAATTAATCTTGAGCAAACTAGGGAACAGAGAGTATTCGCAAGGGAAGAATTTGATAGGGAAAGAGAAAGGAGGCAGTTTTCGCATTCTGTAAATGATTTTAGTTTGCAAAAAGCAGTACAGCTTGTTCCCCGCTTCAATGACGCCGAACCAGAACAATTTTTCGAAAGCTTCGAAAATCAGGCTCGAGCCTTGAGGTGGCCAGAACAGCATTGGGCATCGTTGGTTCATACAGCATTATTGGGTAAGGCACAGGAATTTACGTCAGTATTAAATGACGCTGAATTTTCTGATTATTAAGTAGTAAAGACCACAGTGTTGGGAGCATATACATGTATCCCAGCCAAATATAGAAAGATTTTCAAGCTGAGCAGACGACAGCTTGGTCAATCCCTAGTGGACTTTGTGAGACAGCAAACCAAAGCTTTTACCAGCTGGTATAAAGCAAGTGGTGTGTCTACCTTTGAGGAGCTGGTACAGCTTGTTCTGATTGATAACCTGCTGGAGTCTGTGGGACCAGAGGTTCGAGTCTTTCTGCAGGATCGTGACTTAACCACTGCATTGGAGGCAGCCAGGTTGGCTGATACCTTCGAAACTAACCGCTCCTTGTCCGAGGGGTCCCGTCTCTCTTTTCAACAGCCTGGCATTAGCAGAGATCGTCAACCTTGGAGAATGAAGTGCCAGCCTGAGGGAAACGTCTACGTCAGCCAACTAAGTCACCTGGTGAGCCACGCTTCTCAACATGTGGTCCACCTGCGGAGAGGCAAACTACTCATGGTGCATCTCGACAACAGTATCCAGAGAGACACCAGCCAGAACGACACCATTTGCAACGTCAGCAGGGAGTAAATGGCAAGCCTGTCGTCTGCTTCCTGTGCAATAAAGTAGGTCATATCCGTCCCAACTGCCCCCATAAACCCCAACCCATTGGGAAAGTCTCTAATATCCCTAGTAACATGTCCCCTAGAGAAGTAGAAAAAGGTATGGCCCCTTATTATTGCACGAGTCTTATTTCCCTTCAGGAAAACTCAGAAACAACTGAAGTAAATACCTTTAGAGATACTGGAGCATATTGCTCACTTGTAAGAGAAGGAATGTTACCCCTTTCAGAGAACACTTCCTTGAATTCCTCTGTTTTATTGGAAGCATTTGGAGGAGCTATATATTCTGTCCCTTTGCATAAAATTTATGTACAGTTTACCTGGAGTTTACCTGGAGAGAGTTCCGGGGGTCAACGCCCCCGCGGCCCGGTCTGTGACCAGGCCTCCTGGTGGATCAGAGCCTGATCAACCAGGCTGTTGCTGCTGGCTGCACGCAAACCAACGTACGAGCCACAGCCCGGCTGATCGGAACTGACTTTAGGTGCTTGTCCAGTGCCAGCTTGAAGACTGCCAGGGGTCTGTTGGTAATCCCCCTTATGTGTGCTGGGAGGCAGTTGAACAGTCTCGGGCCCCTGACACTTATTGTATGGTCTCTTAACGTGCTAGTGACACCCCTGCTTTTCATTGGGGGGATGGAGCATCGTCTGCCAAGTCTTTTGCTTTCGTAGTGAGTGATTTTCGTGTGCAAGTTCGGTACTAGTCCCTCTAGGATTTTCCAGGTGTATATAATCATGTATCTCTCCCTCCTGCGTTCCAGGGAATACAGGTTTAGGAACCTCAAGCGCTCCCAATAATTGAGGTGTTTTATCTCCGTTATGCGCGCCGTGAAAGTTCTCTGTACATTTTCTAGGTCGGCAATTTCACCTGCCTTGAAAGGTGCTGTT
Source organism: Cherax quadricarinatus (assembly GCF_038502225.1). NCBI lineage: Eukaryota > Metazoa > Arthropoda > Malacostraca > Decapoda > Parastacidae > Cherax > Cherax quadricarinatus. Next base: position 85,633 of record NW_027196223.1, read on the forward strand.
AGTGTGCAGCAATATTCCAGCCTAGATAGAACAAGTGACCTGAAGAGTGTCATCATGGGCTTGGCCTCCCTAGTTTTGAAGGTTCTCATTATCCATCCTGTCATTTTTCTAGCAGATGCGATTGATACAATGTTATGGTCCTTGAAGGTGAGATCCTCCGACATGATCACTCCCAGGTCTTTGACGTTGGTGTTTCGCTCTATTTTGTGGCCAGAATTTGTTTTGTACTCTGATGAAGATTTAATTTCCTCATGTTTACCATATCTGAGTAATTGAAATTTCTCATCGTTGAACTTCATATTGTTTTCTGCAGCCCACTGAAAGATTTGGTTGATGTCCGCCTGGAGCTTTGCAGTGTCTGCAATGGAAGACACTGTCATGCAGATTCGGGTGTCATCTGCAAAGGAAGACACGGTGCTGTGGCTGACATCCTTGTCTATGTCGGATATGAGGATGAGGAACAAGATGGGAGCGAGTACTGTGCCTTGTGGAACAGAGCTTTTCACCGTAGCTGCCTCGGACTTTACTCTGTTGACGACTACTCTCTGTGTTCTGTTAGTGAGGAAATTATAGATCCATCGACCGACTTTTCCTGTTATTCCTTTAGCACGCATTTTGTGCGCTATTACGCCATGGTCACACTTGTCGAAGGCTTTTGCAAAGTCTGTATATATTACATCTGCATTCTTTTTGTCTTCTAGTGCATTTAGGACCTTGTCGTAGTGATCCAATAGTTGAGACAGACAGGAGCGACCTGTTCTAAACCCATGTTGCCCTGGGTTGTGTAACTGATGGGTTTCTAGATGGGTGGTGATCTTGCTTCTTAGGACCCTTTCAAAGATTTTTATGATATGGGATGTTAGTGCTATTGGTCTGTAGTTCTTTGCTGTTGCTTTACTGCCCCCTTTGTGGAGTGGGGCTATGTCTGTTGTTTTTAGTAACTGTGGGACGACCCCCGTGTCCATGCTCCCTCTCCATAGGATGGAAAAGGCTCGTGATAGGGGCTTCTTGCAGTTCTTGATGAACACAGAGTTCCATGAGTCTGGCCCTGGGGCAGAGTGCATGGGCATGTCATTTATCGCCTGTTCGAAGTCATTTGGCGTCAGGATAACATCGGATAGGCATGTGTTAATCAAATTTTGTGGCTCTCTCATAAAAAATTCATTTTGATCTTCGACTCTCAGTCTGGTTAGCGGCTTGCTAAAAACTGAGTCATATTGGGACTTGAGTAGCTCACTCATTTCCTTGCTGTCATCTGTGTAGGACCCATCTTGTTTAAGTAGGGGCCCAATACTGGACGTTGTTCTCGATTTTGATTTGGCATAGGTGAAGAAATACTTTGGGTTTCTTTCGATTTCATTTATGGCTTTTAGTTCTTCCCGCGATTCTTGACTCCTAAAGGATTCTTTTAGCTTAAGTTCGATGCTTGCTATTTCTCTGACCAGTGTCTCCCTACGCATTTCAGATATATTGACCTCTTTTAGCCGCTCTGTTATTCTTTTCCGTCGCCTGTAAAGGGAGCGCCTGTCTCTTTCTGTTTTACATCTACTCCTCCTTTTTCTTAGAGGAATAAGCCTTGTGCATACATCGAGTGCCACCGAGTTAATCTGTTCTAGGCATAAGTTGGGGTCTGTGTTGCTTAGTATATCTTCCCAGCTTATATCGGTTAGGACTTGGTTTACTTGGTCCCACTTTATGTTTTTGTTATTGAAGTTGAATTTGGTGAATGCTCCCTCGTGACTAATCTCATTATGTCGGTCTGGGGCTCCGCGCATACATGACTGAACCTCAATTATGTTGTGATCTGAGTATATTGTTTTTGATATGGTGACATTTCTTATCAGATCATCATTGTTAGTGAAGATGAGGTCTAGTGTATTCTCCAGTCTAGTAGGCTCTATTATTTGCTGGTTTAAATTGAATTTTGTGCAGAGATTTAAAAGCTCGTGTGAGTGTGAGTTTTCATCAGAGCTGCCTCCTGGTGTTATTACTGCAACAATATTATTTGCTATATTCCTCCATTTTAGGTGCCTTAAGTTGAAATCCCCCAGGAGCAAGATGTTGGGTGCAGGAGCTGGAAGGTTTTCCAGACAGTGGTCAATTTTTAACAGCTGTTCCTGGAATTGCTGGGATGTTGCATCCGGAGGCTTGTAGACTACCACAATGACTAGGTTTTGGTTCTCGACCTTTACTGCTAAAACTTCCACTACATCATTTGAGGCATTTAGCAGTTCTGTGCAAACAAGTGACTCTGCAATGTACAGGCCAACTCTGCAATGTACCGGCCCCCCCCCCCCCCTTTGCCTGTTCACTCTGTCACATCTGTATAGGTTGTAACCTGGGATCCATATTTCGTTGTCCAAGTGATCCTTTATGTGGGTCTCAGTGAAAGCCGCGAACATTGCCTTTGCCTCTGCAAGCAGTCCACGGATGAAAGGTATTTTGTTGTTTGTTGCTGGCTTTAGACCCTGTATATTTGCAAAGAAGAATGTTATCGGACTGGTGGTATTGTTGGTACTGGGGGGGGGGATTTTTTTCCGGCATTAGTATCTGTATCTGTTGGTTTGGAGTGGAGGCCATCGACTGTGGTTCCACTCCAGGAATGACTGGATTTGGTGTACGATTTCTGCCATTTCCTGCCAGTTTTTTTTCCTTCCTGGCACTAAAAAACCTCTCCCTCTTGAGTGGCTGTGGCTACCCAGGTTTTCCCATGGCCTGGATGTTTTGTATCTTTTTGTCCCCTTTAGATGGTATGCCTGGCAATTTAAGTTATAGCACAGTCTTTCCTGTACTGAGGAGGTACACAGTTCAGGGTGAAAAAGCTTACAGGAAGGGAGTTTGCATTTTCCTGTTGTCATATGGGCATGGCATTTTCTAGGGTGGTCATAGTTGCACGTCCCATCTGTTTTTCCAGATTTCCCATGCCAGCAGATACCGAGTGCATAGTATGTGCACAGGCTTGGTTTCCGTTTGCCTTGGGTTTCTGTGACTGTATTCCCTGTTGGTGCATGTTTCCCTGTCTTACTTCTATCCTCCCTAGCACCAACAATGGAGCTCCCACCAGTTGTTTTTGGTAATATATCCTCACTATTGCTAGTGGAGTCCTCTTGTTTGCTATTTCCTGCGGTATTTCTAGTTTGCAATATTGGTTTTATCTTATCTTTGACTACACTTGTTTCCCTACTATGGCTCCTGTCCCCTATGAGGTCATTTATATGTATTCCTTCCTGCGTATAATTCCCGACTACCTGGACAAAATCTCCAGCTTCACCATTACTGTCTCCCAGGACAGCACCTCCAGCTTCACCATTACTGTCTCCCAGGACAGCACCTCCAGCTTCACCATTACTGTCTCCCAGGACAGCACTATCAACCCCCCATTTACTGACTACCAGGACATCATCTCCAGCCTTACAGTTTCTGACTACATGGCCAGTATCAAGGGCAGTACCATTCAGCCCAGACTTTTTATGTTCCCATCTGTTGTAGAAAGCTTCCAGGTTTTCTATGAAAGCAGCTTTGATGTTGACCTCTTTTAATACCCTTGTGATTTTAGTCCACAGATTTATCTCATTTGGGCATACCCAAAAACACTTCCCTGTTTTAATACTGCTTGTAGCTAGTTCTTGGATATCTGCACAAGGGGCGTGACACCAATTTCCACAAAAATGACAATTTATGCATGTGGAAGCCCGTTTGTTTGACTGACCACAGACTACACACAGCTTCATAATGATTTGAATGGTTGATTTACTGCAATTCTACTAGCAACCTCTTGAATATTCTATTAATAACCTGCTAGGTAGTGCACAACGAAACCGTTTGAAACCAGTCCAGGGTTCGGACCAGTCAAGGGTTCGGACCAGTCAAGGGTTCGGACCAGTCAAGGGTTCGGACCAGTTAAGGGTTCGGACCAGTCAAGGGTTCGGACCAGTCAAGGGTTCGGACCAGTCAAGGGTTCGGACCAGTCTATCTGATCTGATCAGTGGGTCTGGAGAGAATGTTGACCTATCCTTGGACGACTCCGATCTCGGAATAGCCACGTTGTTTTATGAGGCACACCGGCCGGAGCCTCGTAAATCAAGTGAACAGACCCCGATCATCCTTCCTATTCCGAGGTTGCAGGATTGCCAGATGTCTCTGTTTCCATGCCCGAGGGACTGTCCTTACGGGAGGAACAACGAAAGGACCCTTCTTTAAAATTCGCTTTTCAGGCAGCCATGGGTAAATTCTCTTTGGGTCATCCAGTCAAGTATGAAGTTAAAAACAATTATTTGATCTGCACTGAGACTGGTAAGGAGATAGAGGGCCGGCAATTGTTTAACAGGTTAGTAGTTCCAACAAAGTATAGACCTCAAATATTAAATATAGCTCATAATACGTCATTAGGAGGACACTTAGGAATTACAAAAACCTTGTATAGAATCACAAAAGAATTTTATTGGCCAAAATTAAAGAAAGATGTGAAGAATCATATTAGGTGTTGCCGAGAATGTCAGCAAGTAGGGAAACCTGGACATTCCATTAAACCTGCACCTCTCCAACCTATACCTGCTGATGGAGAACCTTTTGCAGATTTAATTATAGATTGTGTAGGTCCACTACCTAGGTCAAGGTCTGGAAATCAATATTTATGTACGATTATGGATAAAGTAACCAGATACCCTGAAGCAATTCCCATGCATAGTATTAATACTAAAGCTATTCTCAAAGCTTTAACAAAATTCATTTCTTGTTTTGGCATTCCTAAAACTATTCAAAGTGATCAAGGTAGTAACTTTACTGCCAAAGCATTTAGGGAAGTATTAACTAGGTTAGGGATAATCCACAACTTATCCACTGCCTATCATCCTCAGTCCCAAGGCGCCTTGGAAAGATTCCATCAGACGTTAAAAACTATGATGAGAACTTTTTGCATGCACTTTCCTACAGACTGGGATGAATCACTACCTTTGTTGCTGTTCTCAGTACGAGAGATGGTGCAAGAGTCTATAGGGTATAGTCCGTTTGAGCTGATCTTTGGGCACAATGTACGAGGTCCTCTTCGGGTGCTCAAAGAAGGTTTAGTTTAATATGTTTATTATGCACCCCATACTCAAAGAAGGATGGATGGGAGAAGACGTTAGCTCAACACTCTACAACCCGTCTTCAAGGTTGCAGGTGGCACGTCAGTTAGCCAAGGCTAACCTAAAGACAGTTCAAAGTAAGATGAAACAGAGGTATGACAGAAGTGCAAAATTCCGCTCCTTCCATCCAGGAGACAAGGTGTTGGTGCAGGAACCTATACCTGGCCACACCTTGAAAGCTAGATTTACGGGACCTATGCAGATTGTAAGTAGATTATCTGATGTAAATTATGTGGTAGCTCCCATTGATAAGACCTCAAAAACTAAAATTTACCACACCAGAAAAAGTCCCAGTAATGACTCTGTCCTCTACCTCTGAGGACGACTCTGATTCTTTGCACTCTATCTCTGAAATTAATATTAAACTTTCAAATTCTGTCCTCCTCAAGGATCCTAGCCCTTTAATGGAGGGATTATCTGAAACGCAAGCAACAAATTTAATGGAGCTTCTACAGTCATATCCTAATATTTTTTCGGATATGCCGAAAAAATGTACGTTAGGTTATCATGATGTAGATGTGGGAAACTCTAAACCAATTAAACTCTCCCCCTACAGAGCTAATCCTGAAAAGCAAAGGCTACTTCAGCAGGAAGTAGAATTTTTGTTGAAGCATGGTTTAGTGGAGGAGTCATGTAGTCCATGGGCTTCACCGTGCATCCTTGTGAAGAAGGCTGATGGAGGGTTTCGTATGTGTACAGACTACCATAAGGTGAATGAGGTCACAATTACAGATGGTTACCCTCTTCCTCGTCTGGATGACGTAATTGACTTTGTGGGTAAGGCTACTTTTGTATCCAAGTTAGATCTCCTTAAAGGCTACTCTCAGGTACCTTTGACGGATAAGGCGAAAGAAATCTCTGCCTTCGTAATTCCAGGAGGTCATTATCAATACACAGTTACCCCCTTCGGAATGAAAAATTCCCCCTCTTCATTCCAGAAACTTATCCATCAGGCTATTAACGGACTTGAAGGCACGGCAGCATACCTAGATGATATTGTTGTGGTGTCTGATACTTGGGATCAACACCTACTTAGACTTAAGGCTCTTTTTGAGACCTTTAAGAGTTCCCATTTAACAGTTAATTTATCTAAATCTTCCTTTGGCCAGGCCACTGTCACTTTTCTAGGCCATGAAGTATGTAGTGGTAAAGTTGCACCTAAACTTGCTAAAGTTCTTGCTATTAAAGATTATCCAGTTCCTCATGATAGGAAATCTCTTCAACGTTTCCTAGGCATGATAGGATTTTACAGAAGATTCTGTAAGAATTTCTCAGATATTGTAGCCCCTCTTACCTCTCTTACCAGTCACAAAGTTCTCTTTAATTGGACCTCAGACTGTAACACTGCTTTTAATAAAGCAAAAAGATTATTGTGTAATGCACCCATTCTCTTGTCTCCAGACTTCTCCAAACCTTTTTCATTACAGGTTGATGCTTGTGAGTCTGGTGTTGGGGCAGTACTATTACAAATCGGGAACAAGAAGTTGCAGCCTGTAGCATACTTTTCAGCCAAGTTCCAGCAACATCAGAGAGCTTATTCTACCATTGAAAAAGAAGCCCTCGCGCTGGTACTGGCTTTGGAGCATTTCGATGTTTATGTGGGCCAGACATCGCAGGTGGTCACAGTCTACAGTGATCACAATCCTCTAGTATATCTCCAAGCCATGAAGAATCACAACACAAGGCTTATAAGCTGGACACTAAGGCTGCAGGCCTATAGTATTTCCATTAAATATATTGCAAGCAAAGAAAATATGTTGGCAGACTCTTTATCTAGAGTCTAATATTTTTATTTATTTAGGTTAGGATGTTATTTGTGGTAACCCCTTTTCATGCTCTTTTTTTTTATCCACTGGTGTGGGTTTTTTTTTTTTAGTGAGGGGATGCGGGCTACCGTCCGCCTGTATCTTGGACCTATGCTAGCCTGACTGACTGCTGTCTCACTCTTAAGTTTAGGGTTTGGCTTTTGGTCACGAGAAAAGCTGAGCTCTATCTAAGAGTTGGATGGTGGAGAGGAAAGGCGGTCCCATTATATTGTTCCATGGTGGCACGGTTACCACTGGGAGGTGGCAGCCTAATCCTGAGCCTTCTTGGGGTGGAGGTGTGGCATGCAAAGAGTACGTAACCTTTATTCGGCGCATGTACACACCCTCATTTACAGGCTATCTCCCCCAACCAGCGAACCAGGTTGCTAAGAGTTGATGATGGGGCCCCGTCGTTCAACTAGTGACCAGGTTCTAGCCAATAAGAAGATGGTTTTGGCAATCACAGAGGTTATGTGGGTACCACTCTCCTGTCTGCCCTTGTCATTTCCATTCTAGAACTGGTTGAAGCCCGGTCTGCTATCTTGTGGCTTCTATTTCTGCCTTGCTTACCATGGAGTGCACTATACTTATCACTGTACATAGTGAACATATTCCTGTTCTAAATTGGTGAAGGATAATATAAGTCTAAACTTTTTCTGCTGTGTTTATTTTGCTCCCATTACACCCAGGATAACAGGCCATTTAGTATCCTGGGTTGTAATATGGTGGTCAGGGTGGTGATGGGAAGAGTGGTGATGGGAAGGGTGGTGATGGGAAGGGTGGTGGTGGTGGTCAGGGTGGTGATGGGAAGAGTGGTGATGGGAAGGGTGGTGATGGGAAGGGTGGTGATGGGAAAGGTGGTGATGGGAAGGGTGGTGGTGGGAAGGGTGGTGATGGGAAAGGTGGTGATGGGAAGGGTAACGATGGGAAGGGTGGTGATGGGAAGGGTAGTGATATTAGGTCAGGGTGGTGATGGTCAAGGTGGTGATGGTCAGGGTGGTGATGGGAAGGGTGGTGGTGGTGGTGGTGGTGGTGGTCAGGGTGGTGATGGGAAGAGTGGTGATGGGAAGGGTGGTGATGGGAAGGGTGGTGATGGTCAGGGTGGTGATGGGAAGGGTGGTGTTGGTCAGGGTGGTGATGGTCAGGGTGGTGATGGTCAGGGTGGTGATGGTCAGAGTGGTGATGGTCAGGGTGGTGATGGTCAGGGTGGTGATGGTCAGGGAGGTGATGGGAAGGGTGGTGATGGGAAGGGTGGTGATGGGAAGGGTGGCGATGGGAAGGGTAACGATGGGAAGGGTGGTGATGGGAAGGGTAGTGATATTAGGTCAGGGTGGTGATGGTCAGGGTGGTGATGGTCAAGGTGGTGATGGTCAGGGTGGTGATGGTCAAGGTGGTGATGGGAAGGGTGGTGGTGGTGGTCAGGGTGTTGATGGGAAGAGTGTTGATGGGAAGAGTGGTGATGGGAAGGGTGGTGATGGTCCGGGTGGTGATGGTCAGGGTGGTGATGGTCAGGGTGGTGATGGTCAGGGTGGTGATGGTCAGAGTGGTGATGGGAAGGGTGGTGATGGGAAGGGTGGTGATGGGAAGGGTGGTGATGGGAAGGGTGGTGATGGGAAAGGTGGTGATGGGAAGGGTGGTGGTGGGAAGGGTGGTGATGGGAAAGGTGGTGATGGGAAGGGTGGTGATGGGAAGGGTGGTGATGGGAAGGGTGGCGATGGGAAGGGTAACGATGGGAAGGGTGGTGATGGGAAGGGTAGTGATATTAGGTCAGGGTGGTGATGGTCAGGGTGGTGATGGGAAGGGTGGTGGTGGTGGTCAGGGTGTTGATGGGAAGGGTGGTGATGGGAAGGGTGGTGATGGGAAGGGTGGTGATGGTCCGGGTGGTGATGATCAGGGTGGTGATGGTCAGGGTGGTGATGGTCAGGGTGGTGATGGTCAGAGTGGTGATGGGAAGGGTGGTGATGAGAAGGGTGGTGATGAGAAGGGTGGTGATGAGAAGGGTGGTGATGGTCAGGGTGGTGATGGGAAGGGTGGTGATGGGAATGGTGGTGATGGGAAGGGTGGTGGTGGGAAGGGTGGTGATGGGAAGGATGGTGATGGGAAGGGTGGTGATGGGAAGGGTGGTGATGGGAAGGGTGGCGATGGGAAGGGTGGTGATGGGAAGGGTGGCGATGGGAAGGGTAACGATGGTCAGGGTGGTGATGGTCAGGGTGGTGATGGTCAGAGTGGTGATGGGAAGGGTGGTGATGGGAAGGGTGGCGATGGGAAGGGTAACGATGGGAAGGGTGGTGATGGTAAGGGTGGTGATGGAATGGGTAGCGATGGTAAGGGTGGTGATGGGAAGGGTGGCGATGGGCAGGGTGGTGATGGGAAGGGTGGCGATGGTCAGGGTGGTGATGGTCAGGGTGGTGATGGTCAGGGTGGTGATGGTCAGGGTGGTGATGGTCAGGGTGGTGACGGTCAGGGTGGTGATGGTCAGGGTGATGGTCAGGGTGGTGATGGTCAGGGTTGTGATGGTCAGGGTGGTGATGGTCAGGGTGGTGATGGTCAGGGTGGTGATGGTCAGGGTGGTGACGGTCAGGGTGGTGATGGTCAGGGTGGTGATGGTCAGGGTGGTGATGGTCAGGGTGGTGATGGTCAGGGTGGTGATGGTCAGGGTGGTGATGGTCAGGGTGGTGATGGTCAGGGTGGTGACGGTCAGGGTGGTGACGGTCAGGGTGGTGATGGTCAGGGTGGTGATGGTCAGGGTGGTGATGGTCAGGGTGGTGGTCAGGGTGGTGACGGTCAGGGTGGTGATGGTCAGGGTGGTGATGGTCAGGGTGGTGATGGTCAGGGTGGTGACGGTCAGGGTGGTGACGGTCAGGGTGGTGATGGTCAGGGTGGTGATGGTCAGGGTGGTGATGGTCAGGGTGGTGATGGTCAGGGTGGTGATGGTCAGGGTGGTGATGGTCAGGGTGCTGGTCAGGGTGGTGACGGTCAGGGTGGTGACAGTCAGGGTGGTGACAGTCAGGGTGGTGATGGTCAGGGTGGTGATGGTCAGGGTGGTGACGGTCAGGGTGGTGATGGTCAGGGTGGTGATGATCAGGGTGGTGATGGTCAGGGTGGTGATGGTCAGGGTGGTGACGGTCAGGGTGGTGACGGTCAGGGTGGTGACAGTCAGGGTGGTGATGGTCAGGGTGGTGATGGTCAGGGTGGTGATGGTCAGGGTGGTGATGGTCAGGGTGGTGATGGTCAGGGTGGTGACGGTCAGGGTGGTGATGGTCAGGGTGGTGATGGTCAGGGTGGTGATGGTCAGGGTGGTGATGGGATCAGGGTGTGATGAGGGTGGTGTGGGAAGGGTGGTGATGGTCAGGGTGGTGACGGTCAGGGTGGTGATGGTCAGGGTGGTGATGGTCAGGGTGGGGATGGTCAGGGTGGTGATGGGAAGGGTGGTGATGGGAAGGGTGGTGATATTAGGTCAGGGTGGTGATGGTCAGGGTGGTGATGGGAAGGGTGGTGGTGGTGGTCAGGGTGGTGATGGGAAGAGTGGTGATGGGAAGAGGGGTGATCGGAGGAGTGGTGATGGGAGGAGTGGTGATGGAAGTGGTGGTGATGGGAGGAGTGGTGATGGAAGTGGTGATGGGACGAGTGGTGACTGGAAGAGTGGTACTGGGAGCAGTGGTATTGGGAAGAGTGGTGATGGGAAGAGTGGTGAAGGGAAAGGTGGTGATGGGAAGGGTGGTGGTGGGAAGGGTGGTGATGGGAAAGGTGCTGATGGGAAGGGTGGCGATGGGAAGGGTAATGATGGGAAGGGTGGTGATGGGAAGGGTAGTGATATTAGGTCAGGGTGATGGTCAGGGTGGTGATGGGAAGGGTGGTGGTGATGGGAAGGGTGGTGATGGGAAGGGTGGTGAGGGGAAGGGTGGTGATGGTAAGGGTGGTGATGGGAAGGGTGGTGATGGGAAGGGTGGTGATGGGAAGGGTGGTGATGGTCAGGGTGGTGATGGTCAGGGTGGTGATGGTCAGAGTGGTGATGGTCAGGGTGGTGATGGTCAGGGTGGTGATGGTCAGGGAGGTGATGGGAAGGGTGGTGATGGGAAGGGTGGTGATGGGAAAGGTGGTGATGGGAAGGGTGGCGATGGGAAGGGTGGCGATGGGAAGGGTGGTGATGGGAAGGGTGGCGATGGGAAGGGTAACGATGGGAAGGGTGGTGATGGGAAGGGTAGTGATATTAGGTCAGGGTGGTGATGGTCAGGGTGGTGATGGTCAAGGTGGTGATGGTCAGGGTGGTGATGGTCAGGGTGGTGATGGGAAGGGTGGTGGTGGTGGTCAGGGTGTTGATGGGAAGAGTGGTGATGGGAAGGGTGGTGATGGGAAGGGTGGTGATAGGAAGGGTGGTGATGGGAAGGGTGGTGATGGTCCGGGTGGTGATGGTCAGGGTGGTGATGGTCAGAGTGGTGATGGGAAGGGTGGTGATGGTCAGGGTTGTGATGGTCAGGGTGGTGATGGTCAGGGTGGTGATGGGAAGGGTGGTGATGGGAAGGGTGGTGATGGGAAAGGTGGTGATGGGAAGGGTGGTGGTGGGAAGGGTGGTGATGGGAAGGGTGGTGATGGGAAGGATGGTGATGGGACGGGTGGCGATGGGAAGGGTGGTGATGGGAAGGGTGGTGATGGGAAGGGTGGCGATGGGAAGGGTGGTGATGGGAAGGGTGGCGATGGGAAGGGTAACGATGGGGTGGTGATGGGAAGGGTGGTGATGGGAAGGGTGGCGATGGGAAGGGTGGTGATGGGAAGTGTGGCGATGGGAAGGGTAACGATGGGAAGGGTGGTGATGGTAAGGGTGGCGATGGGAAGGGTGGTGATGGGAAGGGTGGCGATGGGAAGGGTGGTGATGGGAAGGGTGGCGATGGGAAGGGTAGTGATGGGAACGGTGGAGATGTGAAGGGTGGTGATGGGAAGGGTGGCGATGGTCAGGGTGGTGATGGGAAGGGTGGTGATGGGAGGGGTGGTGATGGGAGGGGTGGTGATGGGAAGGGTGGTGATGGGAAGGGTGGCGATGGTCAGGGTGGTGATGGGAGGGGTGGTGATGGGAAGGGTGGCGATGGTCAGGGTGGCGATGGGAAGGGTGGTGATATGAAGGGTGGTGATGGTCAGGGTGGCGATGGTCAGGGTGGCGATGGGAAGTGTGGTGATGGGAAGGGTGGCGATGGGAAGGGTGGTGATGCTAAGGGTGGTGATGGGATGGGTGGTGATGGGATGGGTGGTGATGGGAAGGGTGGTGATGGGAGGGGTGGTGATGGGAAGGGTGGTGATGGGAAGGGTGGCGATGGTCAGGGTGGCGATGGGAAGGGTGGTGATGGGAAGGGTGGTGATGGGAAGGGTGGTGATGGGAAGGGTGGTGATGGGAAGGGTGGTGATGGGAGGAGTGGTGATGGGAGTGATGATGGCAGGAGGGGTGATGGGAGGAGTGGTGATGGGAGGAGTGGTGATGGGAGGAGTGGTGATTGGAGGAGTGGTGATGGGAGGAGTGGTGATGGGAAGAGTTGTGATGGGAGGAGTGGTGATGGAAGGAGTGGTGATGGGAGGAGTGGTGATGAGGGAGTGGTGATGGGAGGAGTGGTGATGGGAGGAGTTGTGATCGGAGGAGTGGTGATGGGAAGGGTGTTGATGGGAAGGGTGGTGATGGGAAGGGTGGTGATGGGAAGGGTGGTGATGCTAAGGGTGGTGATGGGAAGGGTGGTGATGGGAAGGGTGGTGATGGGAAGGGTGGTGATGGGAAGGGTGGTGATGGGAAGGGTGGTGATGGGAAGGGTGGTGATGGGAAGGGTGGTGATGGGAAGGGTGGTGATGGGAGGGGTGGTGATGGGAAGAGTGGAAATGAGATAATGAGAAAGGGAAAATATAGCTATTTGAATTATTTCCATATAATAATGACAACAACAATAATAATAATAATAATAATAATAATATTATTATTATTATTATTATTATTATTATTATTATTAATAATTGAAGACTTATATGCTTGATTTTAATTAACTTTACATTAAGCATATCTCATAATCTTTCAGTTCCGATTGAAGTAATCGCTTTTTAATTAGACAAAATTAGGGAATAATTTTAATAAGTTGCTATACTCACTTGGTTAAAGTACATCTTGGGGCAACAATGTTTTAAGTTGTATAATTAATACTGTTAAGAGGACTGACAAACAACGAGGAAGCTTTGGATAGATGAGTGACACATGTGTAACAGGTACGCTTTATTTCCGAAACGTTTCGCCTACATAGTAGGCTTAATCAGTTGAATCCATCGTATTTGAAGACGAAGTTCTGCAGTGGTCAGTCCCTCCCTATGGAGCTGAACTCTTCGTGTTGAGGGACTGACCACCTCGTAATTGTCTTCAAGCATGATAGACTGATCACACTATCTTCCCCACTGCCTCTTTTGTCAAAATATTTAATAACCTCTGTATCTGACTGAAGAAGCCCACTGTGTAGGCGAAATATTTCGTAAAAAAAGATACCTAACCTTTGCACATGTGTCAGCCTCATCTACTTGTCTGTATTGTATGACATTAAAATAACGAAGAAGGTTGTTGGTCATTGACCTTGTGATTGAGGGCGGGCGGGAGGTGGCTTCAGGATTGACATGGAGGTTGAGGGAGGTCAGTGATTTCAGAAATGAGGGAGGAAGTCATTGATTACAAATAATGACCAGGAGGATGAAGGAGGTTAGCGGCCTCAGTGACTGACCTGGAGGACGGTGGCACTGTGGAGGATGTGGAGGTTGGGTCTGGAAGAGGCGGGTCTGAGGTAGGCCTCGGAGGTGGAGCTCCGCACACCGTCACGAATGGTATACATGCCATTTATAGGAAATCCTGAAGCATCAACAAATACATATTACGGTTCCCCCAGGTATACATAAGTATACGTTACCGTGAGTCCTCAAATATATACAAATATACATTGAAGTGAAGCCTCAGCATCCTCAAATATACATTACAGTGAAGCCTCAGCATCCTCCAATATACATTACAGCGAAGCCTCAGCATCCTCATATATACATTGAAGTGAAGCCTCAGCATCCTCATATATACATTGAAGTGAAGCCTCAGCATCCTCAAATATACATTACAGTGAAGCCTCAGCATCCTCCAATATACATTACAGTGAAGCCTCAGCATCCTCATATATACATTGAAGTGAAGCCTCAGCATCCTCAAATATACATTACAGTGAAGCCTCAGCATCCTCATATATACATTGAAGTGAAGCCTCAGCATCCTCAAATATACATTACAGTGAAGCCTCAGCATCCTCCAATATACATTACAGTGAAGCCTCAGCATCCTCATATATACATTGAAGTGAAGCCTCAGCATCCTCAAATATACATTACCCTGAAACCTCAGCATCCTCAGATATACATTACTGTTAATGCTACAGCATATGTAAGTATGTATGCATAATGTTCGCATATTCTTTACGTTAAAAGATACTATCACAAATAATCCAAGACACAATACACAGTTTAAGTACGCAATGTTTAACAATATATAACCGAAATGGAAGGTAACAACAGTTGTTTTACCATATAACTGTTACTGACCTGATACTAGTACATGTAAACAATATCTTTAAACAGTTTATGTCCACTAAATTTGATGCATATTCACCAAGTTTTAAATATATCCACCATGTTTGACGTATATCCACCATGTTTGACGTATATCCACCATGTTTGACGTATATCCACCATGTTTTATGTATAGACACCGAGAGTTGATTTTAATTCCAAGTTTATGGGTTAAAATATTCTTGATGCTAATCTTCAGTTGAACTGCAACCTTAATGATACACGCGCCCACTCGGGTTTAGCTGTTGTGAATACAATGATGGTGATGATGATGACGATAATAATGATAACGGCAAGTGTAAGTGTGTTACCTATTTGCTCCGGTCCGCTGGGGTCGAGGGAGGGGTAGCCCAGCTCACGACCTGCTTCCACGAAAGCTTTGTTAAGTGGCACCATGTTGTTGGCAGTGACCCCCAGGGGACCATCCTTTCCGTGGTACTTCTCTGTCATCATAAAAAAAAAAAAAAATACTTAAACCATATTTCTCCCATGAATGAGATTTAATAATTCTAAAATTATGTTGCAAGTACGATTAATTATAGACAAAACAAAAAAATCAAGACAATTTAAGTGGATGGGTGTATAGATGTTGAATATAATGTCAGTAGACAGTAAGACAACGGACCAGTGTCAGGCAGCGGTGGACCTCTGTAGCTCTCAGACTTGATAAAGTAAGGAAGGACAGAAACGTAGTCCCAGCCGATGTTACCCATGGCTGCCCATAGATCATAGTCACGTCTGTTGCCGCGGCTCACTACCAACCCGTTTATTATGGTCGAGCCGCCTACTGCCTTACCATGGGTCAGTACCGCCTCCTGCGTAAGAAACACTGTAACTTTGTGCCCTTTGCTAGTTTGTTTATGATTATCCTCAGTGATTTTTTTAATGATACTTTGGTAAAAAATATTATTTGTGTGATGATACTTAGCAAATGCTCGTGGGCGCAGCTCACGATTGGTCATATTGTTTTACAGCTCTAAATCAACTTACACTCCTCCATCTTGAGCTTATAATCTTCAAAACTATACCCAGCCTCCATCCAACTCTCTCTTAAACTATTTGAACTAACTCCCACACTCCTTCAACTTCCAAACCCCTTATACTCCAACAAATACTCACACTCGGTGATAGCAATGGAATTTAGTAAATGGTAGCAATTCCAAATTTGCTTATGCTGACAAACGCTGTGATAATGAGCACGATGTAAGTTATACAGGACTGGAACTATCTTGCTTGACCGTGCGATATTCGAGGAATCTAGTTGCAACAAGGACGAAAGGGTCCCTTTATCATGGGTGGACAAGGGGGACAGAGATTACGGGCGCCTCAACCCCTCAAAATTCCCTTAGCCTTCCTAGCCCTCCCCCAATAAAAATAGAAATAATAACTGTTTCAAAACAAGTCCCCCAGCCCCTTCTACCAGTCAGATAGCCACTCTTCAGCCCTCTAGTACAGAAATCCTGCCTTTGATACTGGTGAAAGGCTCTTGATACAAGGAATTAGAGTACTCTTCCCTTCCTCAGATCAAATCTCACTCCCATTCAT
>NW_027196224.1:0-10000 GCF_038502225.1 Cherax quadricarinatus
CCCCCTTTCATTCTACATAATGCTTCACGTACATCCCCTACATTTACATTCTGCTCTTCTTCACTCCTAAAAGATGGTATACCTTCCTGGCCAGTGCATGAAGTTACCGCCTCCCTTTCTTCCTCAACATTTAAAAGTTCTTCAAAATATTCTCGCCATCTACCTAATACGTCCCTCCAAACTGCCAATATCCCAAACCCCTCCTTTAAAGTGCAGGCATTGTACTTCCCATTTCCAGGACTCAAGTCCGACTATATGAAAATAACCGGTTTCCCTGAATCCCTTCACTAAATATTACCCTGGTCACACTCCAACAGATCGTCAGGTCCCAAGTACCATTCGTCTCCATTCACTCCTATCTAACACGCTCACGCACGCTTGCTGGAAGTCCAAGCCCCTCGCCCACAAAACCTCCTTTACCCCCTCTCCCCAACCCTTTCGAGGACGACCCCTACCCCGCCTTCCTTCCCCTATAGATTTATATGCTTTCCATGTCATTCTACTTTGATCCATTCTCTCTAAATGACGAAACCACCTCAACAACCCCTCTTCTGCCCTCTGACTAATACTTTTATTAACTCCACATCTTTTCCTAACTTCCACACTCCGAATTTTCTGCATAATATTTACACCACACATTGCCCTTAGACAGGACATCTCCACTACCTCCAACCGTCTCCTCGCTGCTGCATTTACCACCCAAGCTTCATATCCATATAAGAGTGTTGGTACTACTATACTTTCATACATTCCCTTCTTTGCCTCCATAGATAACGTTTTTTGACTCCATATATACCTCAACGCACCACTCACCTTTTTTCCCTCATCAATTCTATGATTAACCTCATCCTTCATAAATCCATCCGCCGACTCGTCAACTCCCAAGTATCTGAAAACATTCACTTCTTCCATACTCCTCCTCCCCAATTTGATATCCAATTTTTCTTTATCTAAATCATTTGATACCCTCATCACCTTACTCTTTTCTATGTTCACTTTCAACTTTCTACCTTAACACACATTCCCAAACTCATCCACTAACCTTTGCAATTTTTCTTTAGAATCTCCCATAAGCACAGTATCATCAGCAAAAAGTAACTGCGTCAATTCCCATTTTGAATTTGATTTCCCATAATTTAATCCCACCCCTTTCCTGAACACCCTAGCATTTACTTCTTTTACAACCCCATCTATAAATATATTAAACAACCATGGTGACATTACACATCCCTGTCTAAGACCTACTTTTACTGGGAAGTAGTCTCCCTCTCTTCTACACACCCTAACCTGAGCCTCACTATCCTCATAAAAACTCTTTACAGCATTTAATAACTTACCACCTATTCCATATACTTGCAACATCTACCACATTGCTCCTCTATCCACTCTATCATATGCCTTTTCTAAATCCATAAATGCAATAAAAACTTCCCTACCTTTATCTAAATACTGTTCACATATATGCTTCAATGTAAACACTTGATCTACACATCCCCTACCCACTCTGAAACCTCCTTGCTCATCCGCAATCCTACATTCTGTCTTACCTCTAATTCTTTCAATTATAACCCTACCGTACACTTTTCCTGGTATACGCAGTAAACTTATTCCTCTATAAATTTTACAATCTCTTTTGTCCCCTTTCCCTTTATATAAAGGGACTATACACGCTCACCGCCAATCCCTAGGTACCTTCCCCTCTTTCATACATTTATTTAATAAAAGTACCAACCACTCCAACATCATATCCCCCCCTGCTTTTAACATTTCTGTCATGATCCCATCAGTTCCAGCTGCTTTACCCCCTTTCATTCTACATAATGCTTCACGTACATCCCCCACATTTACATTCTGCTCTTCTTCACTCCTAAAAGATGGTATACCTCCCTGGCCAGTGCATGAAGTTACCGCCTCCCTTTCTTCCTCAACATTTAAAAGTTCTTCAAAATATTCTCGCCATCTACCTAATACGTCCCTCTCCCCATCTACTAACTCCCCTACTCCGTTTTTAACTGACAAATCCATACTTTTCCTAGGCTTTCTTAACTTGTTTAACTCCAAAAATTTTTCTTATTTTCATTAAAATTTCTTGACAGTGCCTCTCCAACTCTATCATCTGCTCTCCTTTTGCACTCTCTCACCATTCTCTTCACCTTTCTTTTACTCTCCATATACTCTGCTCTTCTTATAACACTTCTGCTTTGTAAAAACCTCTCATAAGCTACCTTTTTCTCTTTTATCACACCCTTTACTTCACCATTCCACCAATCACTCCTCTTTCCTTCTGCCCCCACCCTCCTATAACCACAAACTTCTGCCCCACATTCTAATACTGCATTTTTAAAACTATTCCAACGCTCTTTAACCCCCCCCCTACTACTCATCTTTGCACTAGCCCACCTTTCTGCCAATAGTCGCTTATATCTCACCCGAACTTCCTCCTCCCTTAGTTTATACACTTTCACCTCCCTCTTACTTGTTGTTGCCACCTTCCTCTTTTCCCATCTACCTCTTACTCTAACTGTAGCTACAACTAAATAATGATCCGATATATCAGTTGCCCCTCTATAAACATGTACATCCTGGAGCCTACCCATCAACCTTTTATCCACCAATACATAATCTAACAAACTACTTTCATTACGTGCTACATCATACCTTGTATATTTATTTATCATCTTTTTCAAAAAATATGTATTACTTATTACCAAATCTCTTTCTACACATAGCTCAATTAAAGGCTCCCCATTTACATTTACCCCTGGCACCCCAAATTTACCTACTACTCCCTCCATAACATTTTTACCCACTTTAGCATTGAAATCCCCAACCACCATTACTCTCACACTTGATTCAAAACTCCCCACGTATTCACTCAACATTTCCCAAAATCTCTCTCTCTCCTCTACACTTCTCTCTTCTCCAGGTGCATACACGCTTACTATAACCCACTTTTCACATCCAATCTTTACTTTACTCCACATAATCCTTGAATTAATACATTTATAGTCCCTCTTTTCCTGCCATAGCTTATCCTTCAACATTATTGCTGCTCCTTCTTTAGCTCTAACTCTATTTAAAACCCCTGACCTAATCCCATTTATTCCTCTTCATTGAAACTCTCCCACCCCCTTCAGCTTTGTTTCACTTAAAGCCAGGACATCCAGCTTCTTCTCATTCATAACATCCACAATCATATCTTTCTTATCATTTGCACAACATCCACGCACATTCAGACTTCCCACTTTGACAATTTTCTTCTTCTTATTCTTTTTAGTAATCTTTACAGGAAAAGGGGTTACTAGCCCATTGTTCCCCGCATTTTAGTTGACTTTTGCAACACGCATGGCTTATGGAGGAAAGATTCTTATTCCACTTCCCCATGGATATAAAAGGAAAAGTAATAAGACCAAGAACTATTAAGATAAAATCAAAGAAAACTCAGATGAGTGTGTATAAATAAACGTGTACATGTATGTGTAGTGTGACCTAAGTGTAAGTAGAAGTAGCAAGACATACCTGTAATCTTGCATATTTATGAGACAGACAAAAGACACCAGCAATCCTACCATCACGTAAAACAATTACAGGCTTTCGTTTTACACTCACTTGGCAGGACGGTAGTACCTCCCTGGGTGGTTGCTGTCTACCAACCTACTACCTGCTATATACATATATATTTTACTGTGGCAACGTTTCGGTCTCCAGGAGGCTTGTCAAGCCATTTTGTCGGTAATTCTACCATTATTGCTAAAAATATATTATTCTCTGTATGAGGTGGGTACCTCATACAGAGAAGAAAGTAAACTTAGGTATAGCATCAGTGGTCAAGAGCCAGTGGAGTTTTGAGTTAAAAAACTTGAATTTCAGTGAGTTTTATGATGTGACCACATAGGCTAAATAACAGTTGGAATGTTCACGGTAATAGCAGCAGCGATTTACAGTCCTCCCTCCTCATCATCCCCTCTTTCCTACTATGAAGAGCTGGAGAACAATACCAACAACTCAACCAGAGATATACCAGAGAAAATTATACTACATAATGTTTAGTAGAAAATCACAACGCCACTATTCGCAGGGTATTTTATTCAGTAAAACATGAATCCAGAAAAGGCTACTGCAACGCTGAAACTAAATAATCAAAAGTTCTTATCACAGGTCAAAGAAATCCCTGGATTGAATCAGTATGATCGAACATAGATTTTACCTTAAAATGCATACATAAGACATAAAAATGAAGGTAAACTAGGAGCCAGTGGCCATTCATTGCTAAATTTTGCACATTTGGCAATACTCTAGAGCAGTGGTTCCCAACCTTTCCTTACTCCCGCACCCCTATAAAATTTTTGCTCTAACCTCGCACCCCCTACAATTTAAACTTTGTTCAAGGATAAAGGATGTGGAATCATAATAAATTTTATCAAAAGAAAATATTTATTTCACTTTCTAATATAATATGTGAACAAAAATCAGACCTACAGAAAAGAAACATATCACAGAATGATATTTGAATACACCTTACAAAAATAATAACTCTTGCTTGAAATATATACAAAAAAGTCAAATCAAGAACTAGCTTTCAAACCTTTAGAAAGGAATTTTAGTTTTTTAATATGTAAAAAAATCAAACATATGGACAAGAAAGGATGTCTCCGATTAACATTTGAATATACCAAAAAATAGTCACTTTCTTTAAATATGTACAAGATAATAAAATCAAAAGGCTGACTTCCAAAAAGTTTGCGAATCCATTTTAATTCAGAGACTCTTTTGTTCCTGTTTCTTGCTTGTGAGTTTTTCAAAACGGGGAACTGTGTTGCTTATAGCAACACGCATGTCTGCCTGTGCACTCAAACGATTTCTAGATTTTGTCTTAATTGACAAAAGAGTACTAAATCCTGATTCACATAAGTAAGTTGTCGCAAATGGAATGAGCACAGTTAGTACAGTTTCGCAAAGTCTTGGAAATAGAACCATAGCCGAGCACCAATACTCTTCCAAAGTTTTACTCTCCAATTGCATTTCAAGAGCACGATTTGAACGCAGATCTATAAGATCCTCTTTCAGCTCTCCATCATCTGACATTTTATCCAAATTGAAGGAGTAAGGATTCATAATCCATTCTTCAGATGATTCCAGCTTCCCTACATCAAATTATCTATCAAATGATTATTGAATATTAATAAGTAATAAATGAATCAATTTCCTGTTATTAAAACGGACGCTTCTCGCACCCCCTGGAATGATGTCTCGCACCCCCACGGGGTGCGAGCTCCCCTGGTTGGGAACCCCTGCTCTAGAGAATGGAAAGAGGGAATAAAATAAACCAGACCAGTAGAAGAGATTATGCAAAGTTGAGTCGGATGATGAAGTGGAAGAGGCAGATTCAATACTCAGTTTCAATATAAGGTATAAGTTTCAAGACACTAGAAATCAGTAATGGAGGCTTATTTGGAGCTAAGACTCGAAACCAGCAAACACAACTCGGTAAGTACACATATAACAGATGAGTCTACCAGGTTAATACTTGTGTAAACCATCTCCTCTAGGCTTCCTATGGGGTTTGTTGGGATATATCTGTAAAAACGCACATTTTTGGGGGACAATCCAGGATACAGTATCTAATTTTGTAGCCCTGTATTTGTTCATATATTTTACATTTCCACATAAATATGCTTTACACATTTCACTGAAATAGATGACGGATCTCTATTTTGTTTAGTTCTTTTCTGATAAAAAAAAAGTAGCAGACATTATCTGGCATCCGGCTTCATTACGCATGAGGTCTGTAGTAAGTGTGGCGAGGCAGTGGAACCCAGGAGAGGCGCTCCTGGTGACGCTTGTGGGCATCACGTTCCAGTGTCGCCTCCATTATTGTAATTCTTGTATTTATGCGATACGATAACCCCCTGTGGGTTATTAAGGCGCGGAACTGCAGCAAAGACCCAGAACTCCGTCTAGTTTTGGCAGCGAAGATCCTCGTATTCCCCCGACAGGAGCTGCTGGTGGTGTTGAGGAATCACAGTAGTGGTGTCGAGACGCTGCTGGTGTTCTTGTAGACGACTGCTGAAGGAAGAACAACTTGGAAGGTCATGGCTTCAAGCAGTGTCGTGAAAGCTGTCACAGTTTGGCTAGTCTGCTTCACCCATCTTACTTTAGGCGAAAACAGTGATCCTAAAGGTAATATATACTTAAATCATTATACTGTATGTTGTGCTTATACAGTATATTATAGTTGCTAATGTGTCTAACGATGATACATAGTGATTAAAGAATAAAAAGGCACAATAAAGTGGCTGCAACAATACACAGATATTTTGCATGTAGGAGACTGAAACTTATGACGATGTTTCGGTCCAACATGAACCATTAACAAGTCACAGAGAGACGCGACGGCAAGGAAACCAGAGGGGGGCGGGGACGAGAGTGGTAGTAGTAGTAGTAGTAGAGATAGTAGTAGTAGTAATAGTAGTGGTAGTAGCAATAGTAGTAGTGGTATTAAAAGTAATAGTACAGATACTAATAGTAGTAATGTAGCAGTAGTAAAGGAATTTCTCTCCTAAACTCTCTTCTGTTAAATCTTCTGTTCTTTGCCTTCCTATATTTCCAGAATTCTAAATCTTAAAAGCACCGTCCTTTAGACATCAAACTTACTTTTCGTTATACTAATGCCCTTTGTAGTAATCTAGTTTGTACTTTTGCTACTGATGCTATCGTAGTCTACCCTGTTTCCTGCTCCTCTCCGAGAAACTTGCCGGTCTCTTTCTGAAAGACCTAGTGAGCACAAGGAGAAATGTTAGCCTTGCTGACACTAACAATGCTCTTTTCTGTCATCCTATTAACTGTGACTCTATTAACTGTCATGCTATTAATTACCATGCTATTAACGTTAAGACCCTACCCATGTTAAGACCCGCTCGGAAGTCAAATGACTCTTTTTTTTTCATTCGCCGGTACTTTCCCGGCCCGGGTCTTTTCCAATAGTGGTGACCCGGCCTTGGGTCCCTACCTGGGGAGATCGACACCATGCCCAGCCCTTCTAGGGTAGGGTAGGTGCCTGAGCCCGAGCTTGTAGCTCACAAGACTGTCATTCCCATTAGTCCCCTTGGGGCGGGAATGGCAGACCAGAGAGGCCTAGCTTGTGGCTAGGCCTGGGGACAGTTGGTCCCAAAGATGAGGAGGTACTGAGGAGGCCTGGTCTCAGACCGGGCCGCGGGGGCGTTGACCCCCGGAACTCTCTCCAGGTAAACTCCAGGTACTTGTGCCTCCTCCCATGGGAGACTTATGTCTCAGATACTTCCTAAAGAGGGAGCCAAGGCCGGGCCACCACTTGGAAAAGGCCCAGGCAGGGAGAATACCGGCGAATCTTTATTAATAATAATTAATTACCTGGAGAGTGTCTCGAGACCTTAGTCTCCCATGGGAGGAGGTACAATTACCCCCTCATCTTTGGGACTAACTGTCCTCAGGCCTAGCCACAGTCCCCGCCCTCACGGGGCTCGTAGGGAGAAGCTAGTCCTCTGGTCTGCCATCTGCCCCGCCCCAAAGGGGCTCGTGGGGATGGCAGTCTTGTGAGCTGCAGGTGGTAGCAAGCTCAGGCCTTATAAATGACTTTTAAAAACACTGATATGTTAACCGGTGTTGTAAGCTATAATAAACGTAGTAGCTGATTTTATGTACTTTTATGTCTTTGACTACCTTGTTTAAAAAGTTTAAATACAGATATAATATAGTAATTAAATTAACATACTTCCGTTTTTTTAACATGCGTTAATTAATACTGTAAAAAAGATTCTTTTTTAGCTTATTTATTACTAGAAAACAAGTAAATGGCGTTATTCGTGCAAATACAGTTTTGCTCCTAATGACAACTACCATACCAAACAAAAAAAAGTCAAAGGCGGTCAGCCTAGCTATAATTTTTTTTTTTTAGCCTAGCTATAGATGGTCCAGGGATCATTGCTCCCATAACCAGGTCGTAAGACATGGGTTCCTGGGTGGCCTCCTGGTCAGTCAGGCTGTTAGTGTTTATTACAAGCTGTCTTATGAACCACAGCACCACTGACCAGACTATCATTCTGTGGTTGTTTAAGGGTCACATGCATGAAGAGAGAATGTATGAGCTTATTCTTTTTTGACTTTGTGAGACGACGCCTGAGTTTAGATTTGATCTAGATCGCATATTTAAGGCATCTGAAACTTGTTTTTGCCTTCATTTTTTTCTTTACATGAATATGGAATTCAATAAGCCAGGTCCGAGGAGAGTGTATAACTGTGCTATCCTCGGTTTCTCGAAAAATGTAATAGGGTTATCTATATCTGCATATTTATTTGCTTATATAGTGTTATGTGTTCACACTATTTTATACCTGGAGTTTACCTGGAGAGAGTTCCGGGGGTAAACATCAGCCTTTTAGAAACCATTGATGTGTGATTATTTATTGCACATCTAATCGTGCTGTTTCCTCAATTTTCCACTCATCTCTTTGGGGTCAAAAACATTTAGTTTTTACCTAAGCTAGATCCCACTACGAGGGACAGATTATCAAGCCTCCAGGCTAACACGTCAAGAGATTTGTAATGATTTTTACATTTTACACTGCTGTTGTGCTACATGCTAAATGTTACTGTAACAGGATTGTGCAGCAATGACCTACTGACGTCAGACACTCACACTGCTTATCATACCGTATCCTCACTTATTTGTACACTGCTTTGTTTTCTTTAAGCAAGATTGGAACATAATTTTATTATACAGTTCATTTCAGAGGTTAAGAACCTTTATTTTACCTCAGCTAATGTCAAAACCAAGTATTCTCTAAGGTATACTGCCGCGTCTAGAGGTCTACTACCCAGAACAGTTTGCTAATACAAAGATGTCTGTGTAAAGCATAGAGAAGAGAGGCATGGAGACTCATACGACTCTTGCCGATTCGAAATCAAACTCCAGTCGGGCACGAGCTGAATATTCTGACATTTTAATTCAAATTTCTCGTGTTCAGTACATTACAGTCTCTAATACTTAAATACATGGCTCGGTATGAAAAGCTTCCATAGAGTTTAGGAACTGGCGCTACTCTCCACTCTCTTGGATTTAACCTGAATATCTTATATTTCTTAGGTGCTGCATGACACTTACGGGTTTAGCCCTTCACCATAATAATAATAATGATAATAAATGACCTACAATAGATGATAAATGTGCCAAACAGTTCACAAATAATTATTTGCTATTAACAGCTCACAGTTTCGTTAATATCAACAAAATACCTCAACATATTTTTTTGCAGGATGTATCAGAGAGAACCTTTCAGAAGGTGTGAAGACAATACACATCACTAACAACCACCACCAGAGTTGGGTCAAGCCTCTGACAACACCTGCACTCCTAGCAGTGGCATATTTTACTCCACAACGAACACACAATAATATGTGTACAGTTTACTTTATCTCAGACGCTTGGCACAACTTTACTGTAACTCACACAGTCAGTACATAATTTTTATGTTGAAATTTTAAGTTAAATGTATAAAATGTTTGATGTCATAATAAACAATGTTAAATTATGTTGTGTATATATACATAAGAAAAAATAATTTTTGCTTTGATACTATTTCTTATTATTACCCTTTGCCATTTTCACTTCATATTTTCAACTTATCTTTTATTTCATTATTTTCTGTGCTCTTTATTGCCACATTAACGAGATAAATAATGCACAATAAGTTTTTATTTATATCACATGCTCGCAGGTTGATAAAAACTTCACAATTATCACCGTGTTGGTCCCGGAGCTGGGTTTCAACTGTAGCAAAAAGTTCACTATATCCCACCAAACACTTTACCTCACGAGCTACAACAACACTGTACAGTGGATCAACTGCACGACTGATAACACCACAGGTGAGGTTTGTTGTCACGCTCACACACACACACACACACACACGTGAAGCAGTATCGCTGAATAGTGCTCCCAGGATTTAGCGTTCTAGTGGCTGTC
>NW_027196224.1:15000-47500 GCF_038502225.1 Cherax quadricarinatus
GTACAACCCACCAGAGAACTGCAGGAGGCCAAGAGAAGAATACGATGAGAGCAACAGAGCAATGGTCGACACACTAGACGAGGTGGCCAGGAGAGCACACATGGGGGGAGCAAAGTTACTAGTTATGGGTGATTTCAATCACAAGGAGATTGACTGGGAAAACCTGGAGCCCCATGGGGGTCCTGAAACATGGAGAGCCAAGATGATGGATGTGGTACTGGAAAACCTCATGCATCAACATGTTAGAGACACTACCAGAGAGAGAGGAGAGGATGAACCAGCAAGACTGGACCTTGTATTCACCTTGAGTAGTTCTGACATCGAGGATATCATGTATGAAAGGCCCCTGGGAGCTAGTGATCATGTGGTTCTGTGCTTCGACTACATATTTGAGCTCCAAGTGGAGAGAGCAGCAGGAATAGGGTGGGAAAAACCAAACTACAAAAGGGGGAACTACTCAGGATTGAGGAACTTCTTTCAAGACATTCAGTGGGAGAGGGAACTGACAGGAAAACCAGTACAAGAAATGATGGACTATGTAGCAACAAAATGCAAGGAGGCAGAGGAGAAGTTTGTTCCCAAGGGAAACAGAAATAATGGGAAGAACAGAACGAGTCCTTGGTTCACCCAAAGGTGTAGGGAGGCAAAAACTATGCGTACTAGAGAATGGAAAAGGTTCAGAAGACAGAGAACTCAGGAAAATAAAGAGATTAGCCGAAGAGCCAGAAACGAATATGCACAGATAAGAAGGGAGGCTCAGTGGCAATACGAAAATGACATAGCATCGAAAGTCAAGACTGACCCAAAGCTGTTGTACAGCCACATCAGGAGGAAAACAAAGTCAAGGACCAGGTAATCAGACTGAGGAAGGGTGATGGGGAATTCACAAGAAACGACCGGGAGGTATGTCAGGAGCTCAACACAAGATTTAAAGAAGTATTTACAGTGGAAACCAGTAGGACTCCAGGAAATCAGAGCAGGGGGGTTCACCAGCAAGTGCTGGATGAGGTACATATAACCAAGGAGGAGGTGAAGAAGCTGTTATGCGAACTTGACACCTCAAAGGCGGTGGGACCAGACATCTCTCCGTGGGTCCTTAAAGAGGGAGCAGAGACATTGTGTGTGCCATTAACAAAGATCTTCAACACATCATTTGAAACTGGGCAACTCCCCGAGGTATGGAAGATGGCAAATGTAGTCCCAATTTTTAAAAAGGGAGACAGACATGAGGCACTAAACTACAGACCTGTATCACTAACGTGTATAGTATGCAAGGTCATGGAGAAGATCATCAGGAAGAGAGTGGTGGAGCACCTGGAAAGAAACAAGTGTATAATTGACAACCAGCATGGTTTCAGGGAGGGAAAATCCTGTGTCACAAACCCATTAGAGTTTTATGACAAGGTGACAGAAGTAAGACAAGAGAGAGAGGGGTGGATCGAATGCATTTTTTTGGACTGCAAGAAGGCCTTCGACACAGTTCCTCACAAGAGGTTACTGCAAAAGCTAGAGGATCAGGCACACATAACAGGAAAGGCACTGCAATGGATAAGAGAATACCTTACAGGGAGGCAACGAGTCATGGTACGTGACGAGGTGTCAAAGTGGGCGCCTGTGACAAGCGGGGTTCCACAGGGGTCAGTCCTAGGACCTGTGCTGTTCTTGGTGTATGTGAATGACATAACGGAAGGGACAGACTCAGAAGTGTCCTTGTTTGCGGACGATGTGAAGTCAATGAGAAGAATCAAATCGGATGAGGATCAGGCAGGACTACAAAGAGACCTGGACAGGCTACAAGCCTGGTCCAGCAACTGGCTCCTTGAGTTTAACCCCGCCAAATGCAAAGTCATGAAGATTGGGGAAGGGCAAAGAAGACCGCAGACACAATACAGTTTAGATGGCCAAAGTCTGCAAACCTCACTCAAGGAAAAAGATCTGGGGGTGAGTATAACACCGAGCATATCTCCTGAGGCACACATCAATCAGATAACTGCTGCAGCATACGGGCACCTGGCAAACCTACGGATAGTGTTCTGATACCTCAGTAAGGAGTCGTTCAAGACTGTATACCATTTACGTCAGGCCCATACTGGAGTATGCAGCACCAGTTTGGAATCCACACCTAGTCAAGCACGTCAAGAAATTAGAGAAAGTGCAAAGGTTTGCAACAAGACTAGTCCCAGAGCTACGGGGATTGTCCTACGAAGAAAGATTGAGGGAAATCGGCCTGACGACACTGGAGGCCAGGAGGGTCAGGGGAGACATGATAACGACATATAAAATACTGCACGGAATAGACGAGGTGGACAAAGACGGGATGTTCCAGAGATGGGACACAGACACGAGAGGTCACAATTGGAAGTTGAAGACTCAGATGAATCAAAGGGATGTTAGGAAGTATTTCTTCAGTCATAGAGTAGTCAAGCCGTGGAATAGCCTAGAAAGTGAAGTAGTGGAGGCGGGAACCATACATAGTTTTAAGGCGAGGTATGATAAAGCTCATGGAGCAGGGAGAGAGAGAGGACCTAGTAGCAATCAGTGAAGAGGCAGGGCCAGGAGCTATGACTCGACCCCTGCAACCACAAATAGGTGAGTACAAATAGGTGAGTACACACACACACACACACACACACACAGGTGCAATAGTTTTGGAAGCGATGTAGTGGAGGCAGGATCCATACATAGCTTTAAGCAGAGGTATGATAAAGCTCATGGTTCAGGTAGAGTGACCTAGTAGCGACCAGTGAAGAGGCGGGGCCAGGAGCTTGGACTCGACCCCTGCAACCTCAACTAGGTGAGTACAAACACACACACACAGCCGACACGCGCAGATGTGGGAGCACAATGCTCCAAGAAACTTAGTGTTTTTAAGGCACGCAGTAACTGCTAGCAGTAACCAGTGGTAGTGACAACGTCAGTGAACAACCCTACGAGTGATAACCAAAGTTATTAGTTAAAAAAGGTCGAGAGGAAATCATCAATATTTCAAAGTGCCAAACCGTTAGGGGCCTAGTAGGCACCTGTTGCCACACAGATTCAAATATACAAAGATCAAAGTGAGTGTGGAAGCGCGTGTTCAAGAATTATGAGAGATTGGTTAACAAGTGAAATGTGGGGCAACATACAGTGAGAGTGAAAAAGTTAATAAGCAAAAGGAGAAAGGAAAAATAAAATATATAACAAAGGGTATGTGGCAGGCGTAGGCCTGCCGAAGCAGTGACATCACAACAGGTTGTGTGCCATTATAAATATAAAGTGTAGCCCACCGAATGTGAAGTGTATTCTAGTGAAATCACTTGAGGAATGCGGGATGTATGAGCATATATAGTTATAAACATCACAGGTGAAGGATTTTACAAGGCCTACATATACGACAACTACGTCATCAGCATCTGGCAACTTGTCATCACCCCGCTGCCAGCGTAAGTACTTCTCACCTATTGTGGTTGCATGTTGTCAGATTCTGGTCTCTGCATCACTGTTAGATACTGGCCACTCCTGCAAGCTATTACCAGAATTAGAGTAGAAATAGCATAGATAAGGTGGAGACAGGGTTGATGAGAGTGTGAGGAGAAGGAAGCGGTCTAGCGAGGGGTAACGTCAGAAACACACACGCACACATGCCAAAACAAAGACAGGGAGCACACTAGGACAGAAGGAGAGGTTGGAAGATATTGAAGGAACTAGGACATGTGCAAGGACCTTACCAGATACCTGTGGGGGCCAGGAACAGGTGAGCAGGAAGGACAAACCAAGAAGCATAGGGGCCATAACTAGGGAAGGGACTGAAGGAAGGAACTAAAACACATCAGAGGATGCAATGGGAGTCACAGTGGGAGGTGGAAAGGGAGAGATCCGTGTTTGTCTGTGGGCTAGACAAAGCTAAAGGGGAAACTTATAATGAAAGAAAGCAGGAGGAGAAAAAAGCGATTGAAGATATCATGAAGGTGATAGGCGAGGGGGACATGACCCAGGTGGCAAATTTTCGGAGAATTGGGTGGTTCACAAAGAAAAGGAATCGGCCTCTCAAAGTAATTTTCAAGGCAGAATCAACCCGAACCATGATCCTGCAGGAGAAAGCATGGGTGAGAGGCAAGCAGGAGTTCCGGAGTGTGTACCTCAATCGAGACAGAACACAGGACGAAAGGAAGACGACGAAAGAGAGAGTTCAAAAACGAAAGGAGAAATGGGAGGAAATGAAAAAGGAGAGCAGAATAACCCAGGATCAAATGGAAGGACAAGCACACCCCCCAGAAACACCTGCAGAAGGACTCCAGCCACGACACCCCCAAGGCAACTGAACAATCCAAACCAACCATCACACACCGATCCCTCTGTTTCCACCCCCCGCACCACAGTTACAGTATTAGAACAGAAGTTGAAGGTTTGGTACACAAATGCAGATGGATTAACGAATAAACATGAGGAATGGCAAGAAAGAATCAATGAGAAGTCCCCAGACATCATAGCAGTTACAGAAACAAAACTCACGGAGACAATAACAGATGCAATCTTCCCACCAGGATACCAGATCATGAGGAAAGATAGAAGGGGCAAGGGGGGAGGTGGGGTTGCTCTGCTCGTAAAAAACAGATGGAAATTCGAGAAAATGGAAGGCATAGATGAGACGGGAGAAAGAGACTACATAGCAGGTACACTTCAGTCTGGGGAATGCAAAGTGGTCATTGCAGTGATGTATAATCCACCACAGAACTGCAGGAGGCCAAGAGAGGAATATGAAGAGAGCAACAGAGCAATGGTGGACACACTTGCTGAGGTGGCAAGAAGAGCTCACTCCAGCAGAGCAAAGTTGCTGGTTATGGGGGATTTCAACCACAGGGAGATTGACTGGGAAAACCTGGAGCCACATGGGGGTCCCGAAACATGGAGAGCCAGGATGTTGGACGTGGTGCTGGAAAACCTCATGCACCAACATGTTAAGGACACTACCAGAGTGAGAGGGGAGGATGAACCAGCAAGATTGGACCTTGTGTTCACCCTGGGCAGCTCAGACTTTGAGGACATCAAGTATGAGAGTCCCCTAGGAGCAAGCGACCACGTGGTTCTGTGCTTTGAATGCATAGTAGAGCTGCAAGTGGAGAGAATAACAGGAGTTGAATGGGAAAAGCCTGACTATAAAAGAGGGGACTACATAGGGTTGAAGAACTTCCTGCGGGAGGTCCAGTGGGACAGAGAACTGGCAGGAAAGCCAGTAAATGAAATGATGGAATATGTAACAACAAAATGCAAGGAGGCAGTGGAAAGGTTTATTCCCAAGGGCAACAGTAACAACAGGAAGACCAGAACGAGCCCCTGGTTTACCCAACAGTGTAAGGAGGCAAAAACAAAGTGCAATAGAGAATGGAAAAAGTACAGAAGGCAGAGAACACACGAAAATAGGGAGATCAGTCGCAGAGCCAGGAATGAGTATGCACAGGTAAGGAGGGAGGCCCAGCGACAGTATGAAAATGACATAGCATCGAGAATCAAGACTGACCCGAAACTGTTGTATAGCCACATCAGGAGGAAGACAACAGTCAAAGACCAGGTGATCAGATTAAGGACAGAAGGTGGAGAACTCACAAGAAATGATCAGGAGGTATGTGAGGAGCTGAACAGGAGATTTAAGGAAGTTTTTACAGTAGAGACAGGAAGGGCTGTGGAAAGACAGCACAGAAGGGAACATCAAGAGGGAATATACCAACAAGTGTTGGATGACATACAAACAACTGAGGAAGAGGTGAAGAAGCTCTTAAGTGACCTTGACACCTCAAAGGCGATGGGACCAGACAATATCTCCCCATGGGTCCTTAGAGAAGGAGCAGAGATGCTGTGTGTGCCTCTAACCACAATCTTCAACACATTCCTTGAAACTGGGCAACTACCTGAGAAATGGAAGACAGCTAATGTAGTCCCCATATTTAAGAAAGGAAACAGAAACGAGGCACTAAACTACAGACCTGTGTCTCTGACATGTATTGTGTGCAAAGTCATGGAGAAGATTATCAGGAGAGTGGTTGAACACCTGGAAAGGAACAAGATTATAAATGAAAACCAGCATGGGTTCATGGAAGGCAAATCTTGTATCACAAACCTCCTGGAGTTTTATGACAAGGTAACAGAAGTAAGACACGAGAGAGAGGGGTGGGTAGATTGCGTTTTCCTAGACTGCAGGAAGGCCTTTGGCACAGTTCCCCACAAGAGATTAGTGCAGAAGCTGGAGGATCAGGCACATGTAAAAGGGAGGGCACTACAATGGATAAGGGAATACCTGACAGGGAGGCAGCAACGAGTCATGGTACGTGAAGAGGTATCACAGTGGGCGCCTGTTACGAGCGGGGTCCCACAGGGGTCAGTTCTAGGACCAGTGCTATTTTTGATATACGTGAACGACATGATGGAAGGAATAGACTCTGAAGTGTCCCTGTTTGCAGATGATGTGAAGTTGATGAGAAGAATTAAATCGGACGAGGATGAGGCAGGACTGCAAAGAGACCTGGACAGGCTGGACATGTGGTCCAGTAACTGGCTTCTCGAATTCAATCCAGCCAAATGCAAAGTCATGAAGATTGGGGAGGGGCAAAGAAGACCGCAGACAGAGTATAGGCTAGGTGGACAAAGACTACAGACCTCACTCAGGGAGAAAGACCTTAGGGTGACCATAACACCGAGCACGTCACCGGAGGCACACATCAACCAAATAACTGCTGCAGCATACGGGCGCCTGGCAAACCTGAGAATAGCGTTCCGATACCTTAATAAGGAATCGCTCAAGACACTGTACACTGTGTATGTTAGGCCCATACTGGAGTATACAGCACCAGTCTGGAACCCACACCTGGTCAAGCACATCAAGAAGTTAGAGAAAGTACAAAGGTTTGCAACAAGGCTAGTCCCAGAGCTCAAGGGAATGTCGTACGAGGAAAGGTTAAGGGAAATCGGACTGATGACACTGGAGGACAGAAGGGTCAGGGGAGAGATGATAACGACATACAAGATACTGCGGGGAATAGACAAGGTGGACAGAGATAGGATGTTCCAGAGAGGGGACACAGGGACAAGGGGTCACAACTGGAAGCTGAAGACTCAGACGAGTCGCAGGGACGTTAGGAAGTATTTCTTCAGTCATAGAGTTGTCAGGAAGTGGAATAGCCTAGCAAGTGAATAGTGGAGGCAGGAACCATACACAGTTTTAAGAAGAGGTATGATACAGCTCAGGAAGCAGAGAGAGAGAGGACCTAGTAGCGATCAGTGAAGAGGCGGGGCCAGGAGCTGAGTCTCGACCCCTGCAACCACAATTAGGTGAGTACAATTAGGTGAGTACACACACACACACACAAGGGTAGACAATTGTAAAAGTTGAGAGAGGCTGAGTTTTAGAACCTAGGATTACTTCCTGTATTTTATAAGTAGAATTAATAAGTGTTAGAATTATTATTGGTAAGTTTTAGAATTACTGGTATTACTACTGGTATTTATTAGCATTATGAATACTTAGAAGTGGGGGCACACACACACATACACACACGCATACACGACAGTGGAGTAACAGTTACCCCTCAACACATACAAACTACCCCTCCCCTACCCACCACTGGACATCCGGTCCCAAGCCCTCCCCCCCTCTCTCTCTCTACCTTTCTCTCCCTCTCTCCATCTTTCCCCTCCCTCTGCTCCATCTCTATCTCTTCCTTTCTATCTTCTCTCTCCACCTCACATTCCCTCTCTCCCCTCCTCACACACACCTTCCATTCATCTTCCCTTTCCTCCCTTGGCCTCCCCTAACTCCCCTCCCTCCCCACTCATTATCCCTAGCCTTCTTCCCAGCATTCTCTCTCCCTCTCTCTCTCTCTCTCTCTCTCTCCCTCCCCCTCTCACACACAAGCTCCTTTCCATAGTAAAAAAAAATGGGTAACCCAAGAGGGCGGAGACCCAGGGGTCTGGAGGTCGAACCCAGGAACCTGGGAGGGAAGATTGGGAGGTAGAGCTCACAGAAGTGGAGGAAGAGTGGGGAAGGAAGCTAGCTGAGCTTGGCAGGGTAATGGAGGAGAGGATAGCTGAAGAGAGCAGGAAGTGGGGACTACAAGTCTTAGCAGAAGAAGATAAGATAAAGTGCTTAGAAGAGGAGCTAAAAAACCTGAAACAGAATAGTGAGACAAATGACAGCACAGGAATGACATAAGGGACTTCTATACCAGTCACAGATAAGGGGGCTGTAGGGATTCAGGAAAAGATGAGTACAGGAAGACCAATCGTGAAGCCTGCAGTTAATGCAGGAGACAAGACTTATGCAGAGACTAACAGTCAACTACAGTGGCAGGGAACAGCTGAGCAGGGAAGACAGTCCACTGAGCATAGGGGCTGCAGCAAGGGCAGGGGTTGAAGGCAGGAACGTCTCGGTGGAAGGAGATAAAAACACCTCAGAGGATGCAAATAGAGACACAATGGGAGGAGGAGATGGAGAGGTCAATGTTTGTCTATGGGCTCCAAGAAGTTGAAGGGGAAACCTATGATGAAAGAATCTAGGGGGAGAAGAAAGCGATCGAAGGTATCTTGAAAGCAATACGAGAGGGAGACATGACCCAGGTGGCAAATTTTCGGAGAATTGGGTGGTTTGCATGCAGAAGGAGACAGCCTGTCAAAGTAGTCTTTAAGGCAGAATCAGCTCGAACCTGGGTCCTGCAGGAGAAAGCACGACTGAGGGACAATTCAGAGTACCGGAGCATGTACCTTGATCTCGACAGAACACAGGAGGAAAGGACGAGACAGAGAGAGAGAGGGTACAAAAACGAAAGGAGGAGCGGGAGGCATCAATGAGGACGAGCAGAACCCAGACTCAGGTGGAAGGACAAATACACCCTACAGAGACACCCACAGAAGGACTCCAACCACAACAACCCCGAAGCAACTGAACAACCTCAACCAAAACCTGCACACTGTTCCCTCTGCCCCCACCCCCACCACAAACCCCACCTCCACAGCAGCCCCTTTTGGGCACTCTGCCCCCACCCCCACCACAAACCCCACCCACACTGTGAAAACCCCAATGCAGCTGAACAATCTCAACCAACACCCACACACTGTTCCCTCTGCCCCCACCCTCCACATCACAAACCCCACTGCCACAGCAGTTCCCTGTGGGCACTCTGCCCTCACCCCCACCACAAATCCCACCCACACCACAAACCCCCATAACCCCCCATGGCTCCCACCCCCAACCCCAATATTCTCACAGGTCCACCATGATAGATAAGCTGAAGGTGTGGTACACAAATGCAGATGGAATAGTAAATAAATACGAGGAATGTCACTAAAGAATCAATGAGAAGTCCCCGGACATCACTCACTGAGACAATAACAGACGCAGTCTTCCCACTGGGATATCAGATCCTGAGGAAAGATAGAAGGAGCAGAGAGGGAAGAGGGGTTGTACTGCTCATAAAAAACCGATGGAGTTTCGAGGAAATTGAGGGCATGGACGAGATTGGAGAAAGGGACTACACAGCAGGCACAATTCAATCTGGGGAACATAAGGTAGTCATTGCTGTGATGTATAACCCACCACAAAACTGCAGGAGGCCAAGAGAGGAATATGATGAGAACAACAGAGTGATGGTAGACACACTGGCTGAGGTGGCACGAAGAGCTCAAACGTGCAGAGCAAAGTTACTGGTCATGGGTGATTTCAACCACA
The DNA here is from genome assembly GCF_038502225.1 of Cherax quadricarinatus. Lineage (NCBI taxonomy): Eukaryota > Metazoa > Arthropoda > Malacostraca > Decapoda > Parastacidae > Cherax > Cherax quadricarinatus. The sequence goes on from NW_027196224.1 coordinate 24,695, forward strand.
GGGAGATTGGGAAAACCTGGAGCCTCATTGGGGCCCAGAAACATGGAGAGCCAAGATGATAGATGTGGTACTGGAAAACCTCATGCATCAACACATCAGGGACACTACCAGAGAGCGAGGGGAGATTGAACCAGCAAGACTGGACCTTGTGTTCACCCTGAGTAACTCACACATTGATGACATCACATATGAGAGGCCACTCGAAGCTAGTGACCACGTAGTCCTGAGTTTTGATTACATAGTAGTTACAGGTGGAGAGGGTAACAAGAGTCGAATGGGAAAAGCCAAATTATAAAAAGGGGGACTACACAGGTATGAGGAACTTCCTGTGGGAGGTGCAGTGGGACAGAGAAATGGTAGGAAAGACAGTAAATGAACTGATGGAGTATGTAACAACAAAATGCAAGAAGGCAGAGGAAAGGTTTGTTCCCAAGGGCAACAGAAAAAATGGGAAGACCAAAGCAAGTCCTTGGTTTACCCAAAGGTGTAGGGAGGCAAAAACTAAGTGCATCAGAGAATGGAAGAGGTATAGAAGGCAAAGGACCCAGGAAAGCAAGGAGATCAGTCGAAGAGCCAGAAACGAACATACACAGATAAGGAGGGAAACCCAGCGACAGTACGAAAATGACATAGCATCGAAAGCCAAGTCTGACCCGAAACTGCTGTTTAGCTACATTAGGAGAAAGACGACAGTCAAAGACCAGGTGATCAGGCTGAGGAAAGAAGGTGGGGAAGTCACAAGAAACGATCAAGAGGTATGCGAGGAGCTCAACATGAGAGGAGGAGATGAAGAAGCTGCTAAGTGACCTTGATACCTCAAAGGCAATGGGACTGGACAACATCTCCCCGTGGGTCCTCAGGGAGGGAGCAGATATACTGTGTGTGCCATTAACCACAATCTTGAAGAATTGAGACACTTGTTCAACATACGGGAATCTTTATTGAAGAAACGTTTCGCCACATAGTGGCTTCATCAGTCCAATACAAAGTAGAAATGGGTAAGGAGAGAAGGAGTTTGAGGTAATCAGTCCCTCAACCTGGAATCGATGTGTTTACTCCATCACTCTTGAAGGAAGTACAGCATAGGGCCAGAGAGGTGGTTTATATACTGTAGTCAGATGAGTCGAAGCAGGAGGAGGCGGGATCACAGTGGGACCTGCCACTAGTGTAAGTAGGTCATCGTCCAAAGGTTGGACAAGCGTTGAAGTCTTTGTACCAAGATTCCATGATGTTGCAGTGTCTGACAGATGTGATGAATTGTTTCGAAAACCGACAAGTTGAAGAATGAACAATAAAATGGTATAAAATACCGACAGGTTGTTTAGGTAAGACACATATGCAACAGTTAGGTATCTTTATTTCGAAACGTTTCGCCTACACAGTAGGCTTCTTCAGTCGAGTACAGCAAAGCTGATAGAAGCAGAAGAGACTTGAAGACGATGTAATCAGTCCATCACCCTTAAAGTTTTGAGGTGGTCAGTCCCTCAGTCTGGAGAAGAGTATTGTTCCATTGTCTGGAATAATATGGAGTTGAAGTGATAGGATGGAGCCTTATATAGCGCCAGGAGGTGAGACGTAGGTCACTAGTAGAGTAAGAATGTAGACATTGAGAGGTCAGGTCCCTCTACTAGTGAGAAAGGCTGGATTTGAGAGGGACCTGACCTCTCAATGTCTACATTCTTACTCTACTAGTGACCTACGTCTCACCTCCTGGCGCTATATAAGGCTCCATCCTATCACTTCAACTCCATATTATTCCAGACAATGGAACAATACTCTTCTCCAGACTGAGGGACTGACCACCTCAAAACTTTAAGGGTGATGGACTGGTTACATCGTCTTTAAGTCTCTTCTGCTTCTATCAACTTTGCTGTACTCGACTGAAGAAGCCTACTGTGTAGGCGAAACGTTTCGAAATAAAGATACCTAACTGTTGCATATGTATCTTACCTAAACAAGTTGAAGAATGGAGACACTTGTGCAACATAAGGGAATCTTTCTTGAAGAAACATTTCGCCGCTGTGTGGCGAAAACAAGAGTGATGGACTGAACACATCAATTCCAGGCTGAGGGACTGATTACCTCAAACTCCTCCTCTCCTTACCCATTTCTACTTTGTATTGGACTGATGAAGCCACTGTGTGGCGAAACGTTTCTTCAATAAAGATTCCCGTATGTTGCACAAGTGTCTCAATTCTTCAACTTGTCGGTTTTCAAAACCATTCATCACAACCACAATCTTCAACACAGCTCTTGAAACTGGGCAACTACCTGAGGTATGGAAGACCGCAAATGTAGTTTCCATTTTTAAAAAAGGAGACAGAAAAGAGGCACTAAATTGCAGACCAGTGTCACTGACCTGTATAGTACGTCAAGTCACGGAGAAGATTATCAGGAGGAGAGTAGTGGAGCACCTGGAACAGAACAAGATTATAAACGACAACCAGCAAGGATTCATGGAAGGCAAATCCTGTGTCACAAACCTTCTGGAGTTCTATGACAAAGTTACAGAAGTGCGACACGAGAGAGAGGGGTGGGCTGAATGCATTTTCTTGGACTGCAAGAAGACCTTCGACACAGTTCCTCACAAGCTACTAGCGCAGAAACTAGAGGATCAGTCGCGCATAACAGGAAGGGCACTGCAATGGATCAGAGAATATCTGACAGGGAGGCAACAATGAGTCATAGTACGGGATGAGGTATCACAGTGGGCACCTGTGACGAGCGGGGTCCCACAGGGTTCGGTCCTAGGACCAGTGCTATTTCTGGTATATGTGAATGACATGATGGAAGGGACAGATTCAGAGGTGTCCCTGTTCGCAGATGATGTGAAGATAATGAGGAGAATTAAATCAGATGAGGACCAGGCAGGACTTCAAAGAGACCTGGACAGGCTGGACACGTGGTCCAGCAACTGGCTTCTTGAATTCAACCCTGCCAAATGCAAAGTCATGAAGATCGGAAAAGGGCAAAGAAGACTGCAGACAGAGTATAGACTAGGTGGCCAAGAACTGCAGACCTCGCTCAAGGAGAAAGGTCTTGGGGTGACAATAACACCGAGCATGTCTCCGGAGGCACACATCAACCAGATAACTGCTGCAGCATACGGGTGCCTAGCAAACCTGAGAATAGCGTTCCGATACCTTAGTAAGGAATCGTTCAAGACACTATACAGTGTGCATCAGGCCCATACTGGAGTATGCAGCACCAGTTTGGAACCCACACCTGGTCAAACACGTCAAGAAATTATAGAAAGTGCAAAGGTTTGCAACAAGGCTAGTTCCGGAGCTCAGGAGAATGTCCTACGAAGAAAGGTTGAGGGAAATCTGACTGACGACATTGGAGGACAGGCGGGTCAGGGGAGACATGATACCGACATACAAAATACTGCATGGAATAGATAAGGTAGACAGAGACAGGGTGTTCCAGAGAGGGGACACAGAAACAAGGGGTCACAATTGGAAGCTGAAGACTCAGACGAGTCGGAGGGCTGTTAGGAAGTATTTCTTCAGTCATAGAGTCGTCAGGAATTGGAATAGCCTAACAAATGATGTAGTGGAGGCAGGAACCATACATAGCTTTAAGACGAGGTATGACAAAGCTCTGGAAACAGAGAGAGAGAGAGAGGAGCTAGTAGTGATCGGTGAAGAGGCGAGGCCAGGAGCTGAGTATCGACCCCTGCAACCACAATTAGGCGAGTACAATTATATGAGTACACACACACACACATATTATATATATGTCGTGCCGAATAGGTAAAACTTGCTATTTTGGCTTCAATAGCAACGCTCTTCTTGCCGAATAAGGCAAGCGAAAATTTGTGTATGCAATAATTTCGCAAAAAGTCATTCTCAGCTTAACGAAGAAAATATATTTCATTGTGTTTGTTTGTTTGTTTATTATAATTTTTTTGTAAATTTATCTAAAATATATTTAGTTGGATTAGGCTAAATTAAATTGGGCTTGTTATAATAAGATTACGTAAGTTTTTAAGGTTCTTTTGCTACAAAATTATTAAGTTATATATTAAAATAAATGAAAAATATGTCTTTAAACTTATAACAGAAAATTTTAGAACGGACTTAATTTTAAATGTATATATACAACACTGCGACTAGTCAAAGACTCGAACCCGTGTCGTTTTAGCCCGCCTCACGGTGAACGAAAATTCACGACGCTCTAACCCACGGGAGGGTTAGAGCGTCGTGAATTTTCGTTCACAGTGAGGCAAGCTAAAACGATGCGGGTTAGAGTCCTCGGCTAGTCGCAGTGTTATTGATTAAATACCACTCGTTCGTGAGCATGCACTGAAATTTTACTGTAATCCCAATTTTTAGGTTTACCCCTTTTTTTTTTTTTTATTTATCAATTTTGTGACGGATTTAGTACACTCCGGCTCGTTTGACTGTGGCAGCGACAGGTCAAGGTGTAGTCTAGCTTCTTCATAAGATAGAGTGACGGCTGGAATGTGAATTTCTTTTTAAGATGACAAATAATAATGATGTTGAAAATATTCATAAATTACAACCTCTCATTGATGAAATCACGTTTGATTTTCTGGCATTTAATGAGCGTCTCTTTTATTTCCCAAACGCTACAGAAACATCACCAACATCGCCAGTAACATCAACAGTACCACTGTCGATAAGCACATCCTCAGCAGCAACATCACCAACATCGCCAGTAACATCAACAGTACCACTGTCCACAAGCACATCCTCAGCAGCAACATCACCAACAACACTTTCGACATCAACGACAATAACATCAGCAACATCAATGCTTTCAACAACACAGTCAGAAACATCAACAATACCATCAACAACACACTCAGCAATATCAACAATACCACCAACAACATCAACAACACAATCAGCAACATCAGTACCACCAAGAACACTACAATCACAACCACCAACAACTCTACCAACAACAACATTATGGTCAACCTACAAATATCTACTCGGGCCTGGTCTTTTAGTGCTTTCTTTCACATTAGCAGTGATCGCCTGCGTCTTCGCTGCCGTCACTCGACGGAGATACCAGCAGCTGCTGACACAGAGAGGTAAGAGAGTCATCCCAGGTCACTCTTTCAGAAAGTAGCAACGGTTCTTAAGTAAAACTGGTATGTGGTCGGATGTAGCTTAAAGTCACTGTTGAAATAACTTTAAGTACCACTGATTTGGTCAATAATCGTTAAGATGTTATAATTTTTCTCTCCTTTCAAGGAAGTGTTATGATTATAGTGAAATAAATGGAAACTTCTAAAGCTGTCTTTCCCTTCCCATTCCAAAGCATTATACAGCTCTTCAGGTTCAACTCCAGTAATAATTCTGCCCTTTATACAGGCCCTAGTGTTGCTCCAGAGACAGAGAATAACGAGTATGAGGAGTGGAATGAGAGCTGGAAGATGCAGCCAGTCATTACAGGCAGTGAACAACATTCATTAAATGTGTCATCACTGACAGTTACCCCCCACCGACCTGGATCAACTCACGACAGTGAAAACAGTCTCTATGGCGTCATCTGAAAATTAATATGTCTGTCTTTATAAAGATTCACTCAGCCTTTCAAACGTCAGATAAATGTAAAGTGTAGAGAGTCTGTTACAGGAACCTGGTATGTGTATGCAGACTAAAAGAAACAGCAACAGGAGCTCATTACCTTGTGTGTCTCTAAACTCGACTGTCTAATGAACCAGACGTGAGCTATCAAGGTTGACACCGCTTCCCCAATCTGGTAAGAATCAAATCACATTAATAAATCTAAATGGGGCCATGAAACGTCGACGAGCAATTACCTAATTCCTGAGCTTGCTACCATCTGCAGCTCATAAGACTGCCATCCCCACGAGCCCTTTTAGGGCGGGGCAGATGGCAGACCAGAGGCCTAGCTTCTCCCTACGAGCCCCGTGAGGGCGGGGAATGTGGCTAGGCCTGGGGACAGTTGGTCCCAAAGATGAGGGGGTACTTGTACCTCCTCCCATGGGAGACTTAAGTCTCGAGACACTCCCCAGATAGGGAACCAAGGCCGGGTCACCACTACTTGGAAAAGACCCGGGCCGGGAGAGTACCGGCGAATAAAAAAAAAAAAAAAAAAAAAACTAATTCCAAAGGAGAAGCTACTACTTGTACTAACTCCAGCCTCCTTCACAAACATATATAAAAAATTAAACCCCAGAAATCTTTCATTACTGAAAATATACCTTAGCCAAGAATAACTTAAATAAAACTTAATACTGTACTGCGAGGCCTGGTCATTGACCGTGGCGCGGGGGCGTTGACCCCCGGAACACCCTCCAGATGTACACACTCGTATATTAACACTTGCGAACTGTATACAAGCCGATATTCTCATCCCCAGTTAAATAAGTTACTGAACAAAGGAGACATGAAGTAAACAAAGCTGCAGGAACAGAGACCATAACAAATAAAAATATTTTTTACAGAATATTATTTCACGGGGAATAGACGGCCGGTGTTCAAATGAAATTTATTTTTTGATCTGGAGTAGAGAAGAACCAGGAGTTAAATATGAAAATCTCAGGTAACCAGACATGTAATTCACATTTCATCGATGGGATCAAAGATATAGAGAGAAAAGTAGCAAAGCTAAGATAGAAGGAGAGGGAAATACAAAGGCGACTACAGAACTAAGGGTAGAGTGGCAGGATACAGTTCACCATTAACCAGCAGCAACCAGGAGTAACTACCAACAACCAGGAGTAACAACCAACAACTATGAGTAACAACAACCAGGAGTAACAACCAACAACTAGGAGTAACAACAACAACCAGGAGTAACTACCAACAACCAGGAGTAACAACCAACAACTAGGAGTAACAACAACAACCAGGAGTATCAACCAACAACTAGGAGTAACAACAACAATCAGGAGTAACAACCAACAACCAGGAGTAACAACCAACAACTAGGAGTAACAACAACAACCAGGAGTAACAACCAACAACTAAGAGTAACAACAACAACCAGGAGTAACTACCAACAACCAGGAGTAGCAACCAACAACCAGGAGTAACAACAACCAGGAGTAACAACCAACAACCAGGAGTAACAACCAACAACCAGGAGTAACAACCAACAACCAGGAGTAACAACAACAACCAGGAGTAACTACCAACAACCAGGAGTAACAACCAACAACCAGGAGTAACAACCAACAACCAGGAGTAACAACCAACAACCAGGAGTAACTACCAACAACCAGGAGTAACAACCAACAACTAGGAGTAACAACCAACAACCAGGAGTAACAACAACCAGGAGTAACAACAACAACCAGGAGTAACTACCAACAACCAGGAGTAACTACCAACAACCAGGAGTAACAACCAACAACTAGGAGTAACAACAACAACCAGGAGTAACTACCAACAACCAGGAGTAGCAACCAACAACCAGGAGTAACAACAACAACCAGGAGTAACAACCAACAACCAGGAGTAACAACCAACAACCAGGAGTAACAAGCAACAACCAGGAGTAACAAGCAACAACCAGGAGTAACAACAACAACCAGGAGTAACTACCAACAACCAGGAGTAACAACCAACAACCAGGAGTAACAACCAACAACCAGGAGTAACAGCCAACAACCAGGAGTAACAACCAACAACCAGGAGTAACAACCAACAACCAGGAGTAACAACCAACAACCACGAGTAACAACCGACAACCAGGAGTAACAACCACGAGTAACAACAACGAGTAACAACCAACAACCAAGAGTAAAAATCAACAACCAGAAGTAACAACCAAGAGTAAAAACCAACAACCAGAAGTAACAACCAGCAACCAAGAGTAAAAACCAACAACCAGTAGTAACAACCAACAACCGCGAGTAACAACCAACAACCATGAGTAAAAACCATCAACCAGAAGTAATAACTAACAACCAAGAGTAAAAACCAACAACCAGAAGTAACAACCAAGAACCCACCATTCTCTTCAGCTTCTACCCAGACCCCTGCCCTAAAGGAGGCTCTTGATCGAAAGAACTGGACTTAGTCTCCCCCTCTCTTGAACTGAATCTGAATGCCTCTGAGGCGCTGTATAACCCTCACAGGTTCCGCGCTTCCTCGCAATTAAAACAAAATCAACCCAACCCCAGCGACCCTGGCTGGATTAAAATAACCATAAACCTCCGTTACTCTCATAACTGTAGGATCCAGGGATAGATCTACATGTTCAGTAATAACTCGCATGCAGACAGAAACTCAGGAGATTGATTGATCTGTATATTTCGACACCATCACCCCCCATTATTCTGGAATCCTCTTCAGCATGTGTACGTTTCTTTATTTATTTATTTATTTATTTATTTGAACATGATACAGGGAAGTACAAGGAATATAATTTTTAAAGTGCAGCATGCAAAATCCCCTTGTATGCAGAGCATTATGGGCAGGCTTAAAATAAACTTAAGATAAACTAAGCAATGGTATATTCAGTGGTACAAAAAATATTGTAAACAGATAACAATTTAGTACATGTGAGTATTACAAAGACAGGTCATATGGTCATTTACTGTGATGCTGTACATTCAGTAGAATGGAGTATTCTGTTGAGTAATGAAGTTAATAAGTAACAAAGTTTGATTGGGTCACAGGATGACATTTATGAGATACAATAATGAGAAACATTTATGAGATACAATTTATGAGATACTTATTCAGTATTTATTTAGTTTTGGGTGAGTAAGTGATTTTTGGGAAGAGACTTGAATTTATAAACAGACAGAGTTTCTTTTATATTCACAGGTAATGAATTCCAGATTTTAGGGCCTTTTATGTGCATTGAGTTTTTGCATAGCGTGAGAAGGACACGAGGAACATCAAAGAGTGATCTTTGCTTTGTGTTATGGTCATGTGTTCTGTTGAGGTTGGTAAGGAGACGTTTGAGGGAAGGGTTTATGTCAGAGTTAAGTGTTCTATGTATGTAGTAGGTGCAGTAATAAGTATGGATGTTTTGTATTGTGAGTAGGTTTAGAGTTTTGAATATTGGTGGAGTGTGCTGTCTGTAGTGGGAATTTGTTATCATTCTGACTGCAGCCTTTTGTTGGGTGATTAGTGGTCTGAGATGGTTTATTGTTGTTGACCCCCATGCACAAATTACATAGGTGAGATAGGGGTAAATAAGTGAGTGATATAGGGCCAGGAGGGCTGACTGTGGAACATAGTACCGTATCTTCGATAGTATGCCTACGGTCTTGGAATTTTGGGGGAAATTTGTTGTATATGTGTTTGAAATTTGAGTCTATTATCATCAAACACGTGTATCATCAGACATGTGTATCATCAAACGTGTATCATCAAACGTGTATCATCAAACATGTGTATCATCATACATGTGTATCATCAGACATGTGTATCATCAGACATGTGTATCATCAAACATGTGTATCATTAGACATGTGTATCATCAGACATGTGTATCATCAGACATGTGTATCATCAGACATGTGTATCATCAGACATGTGTATCATCAAACATGTGTATCATCAAACATCAATGCCTGACAAGTTAAGACCTATCTGAAGCTTTCAGAATGTGTATCCGGCATCCCTGTAATGTGGGCGCTGAATAACAATGTGAAGTTAGATTTTTACCTTAAGTCGTATTACTAATGTGTTCTTCTAATAAAAGGTTTTATGTAATGATTCAATTAAAGTAATTAATCAAGCTTGATTAAGCTTTTTTTTTCAATTTATAACTCGTCTGAGATTTTGTGGTCCTGTTTTATTTTTTAATCTATTTGCTCTGTGTTCATTGTTCCTGATGAATAATTAGGATTGACCTCTCCCTTCCGTACGATGTTTCTCTTGTAAATAATTGTTTTAGATAACCGACAAGTTGATAAATGAGACACTTGTGCAATATTTGGGAAGCTTTATTCTGGAAAAGTTTCACCAGCCACTGGCGTCTTCAGTCTAATGCAGAGAAAGGTGGAAGATGAGAAGTTTGAGGTAATCAGTCAGTGATCACCTCAAACTCCTCCTCATCTTCCACATTATTCTGCATTGGACTGAAGAAGGCACTGGCTAGCGAAACGTTTCCAGAATAAAGATACCCAGATGAGAAATGGTATGGTGATACGGACAGAATGTGAAAAAAGATACTTACATCCTGAGCTGTACGTAAATGTCTTTTTCCAGATACCCAAATGTTGCACAATATGTGGCTAACGCGACGGTCTAGAGTTTTGAGACTCTCTGATCGCGGGTTCTATCCCCGCCCGTGGTATGGTTTGTTTGCAATCGTGTCATTACGATTTCATGAGTCAATATGTTCGTCTTGTATTTCTCATCTTTCACTATGTATCTCACGCTTTGACCCTATATTTCCTCTCTAAATGCCCCTTCTATCCGTACTCTCAGGGCCTTTTAAAATGGCTACTGAACTTGGTGGTAAGATTTTTTGTGTTTACACTACACGCTAGAATTCAAAATATTTTTTTGAATGATTTCACTTTTTTTATTCTAATATATATTTTTAATTATTTTTATTTGATGAACATATAATGTCTCTGAAAAAAGTGCCTGAGCTTTCATTAAGCTCTCTTTTGAGATTGAACTTGGTGGAGCTTCTGCGATGAACTTGGTGGAGCTTCTGCTCCCTCAGTCCACTAACTATCCACTTTAACAAAACCAGTAATGACAAACAATAATCCCCCACCTCCTTCTCTCATTCATATACCCCTTCATTCCACCCCTCTTCCCCATCACTTTAAATCCATCTCATTATCTCTTTTTCCCTTGCGTTTCATATTCTTCCTCCCATACTCCCTGCTCTTCATCCTCCACCCCACAATCCTTTTCTCCTTCACTTCTTTGCTCTTCTTTAGCTATTCCTTCATTTTAAATCCCCGGCGTGATCTTCCTACCACTCTTCCCTGATCACTCCTCCTCTTTGGCTCATTTCCTCTTCTCTTTTCCATTACCAACCTTATCATTTTCCTTCTGACTTCTCCTCCCATACTATCAGCACCATTCACTTATCCCAGAAACCTGAAACCAATCCTAATGCCTAAGACAGAACTAGACATCTAAGAACCAAGAAACGACAGTATGAAACAAACTCTTATAAAGACAGTATGAACAGAAACTCATAAAAACAGAAAAGGGTTGAAGTGAGAAACCTTTCTGAGAAAATAACTACTGTATCACTCTTAGGAAGGCACCTTAGTGATAACAGAGTGACCTTTAAAGGTGTGACACTGAATGGTAAAGAGCCTGCAGAGTTTTGGGGAAATAAAGATACCCAGATGTGCAACATCTGGGTATCTTTATTTGTAGACGTTTCGCCAATCAGTGGCTTTATTAATACAATACAAGGACATGATGTGAAGAATTATATACGTAAGATGAGGCAATTAGTCCCTCAGCTTAGGGACTGATTAACTTAATCTTAACTCAAACTTATCAAAAATGGAACTCTAGACAAATGATAAGCGATTCTGTGGTAGAGATTATGCAAGAGTATGCAAGAATGAAATACTTTGTACGTGGAACCTAATAAAAAAAATACTCTGGATGGTCAGACAGCCGTGAGATGATGGAGAGCCTATCCAGAATGAATCTTCAATGAAAAGGCAAAACGTAGTTTTTGGTTTAAGAGAGCTGGAGAGAAGGCAAAAGGAGAAACAAACGAACATGGGAAATGCATATCACAGAAGACAAAAAAAAATGGGTAGGAATCGGAAGATGACAGAGAGAAATGCAAAGAAATGGGCAAAAGGTTTTATGAGGTATTAATTACTGAGGAGGCAGAGGAAACAGTGACGTTGCCAAAATAGCAGACGCAAAAAAGGGCCGTTCAACAGAAGCTAGACAGGCAAGAAGGTCATAAGCTTCTGAAAGAGCTGAATACAACAAAAACTGTGGGATATACACAAAAATTCTTATTGTAATAATTGTATACATCTCTCATGTTCATGGACAGCAAGGGCACACATCAGCAGAACAGCGTCATCAGCATATGCAATCAAAGGAACCTTGGGAATTATTAGGACACCACATACGTACTACTTATGTCAGGCGAATCATAGAGCACCCAGCACTTACTTTGATCCCAAATTTAATCATGCATGAAAAGAAGTAATAGAAAGTACTTAGATTCACAACAAGACTGGTCCTGGAGCTGAAAGAGCTGAGATACTGGGGAAGACTGAAAGATATGAACCAGACAGCTTTAAAGACGAAGACAAGCGAAGACATAACATTACTGTGCAACATACTCAGAGGATTTGTTAGGATGGACAAGGACAAGCTGCTGAAAAAAGGTCGGGATCGATAACAAAAAATCATGCTGTTCTAAATGTTGAATGCCTTTTTAAAATATGGTTTGAGAAAGAGATAAAGGTAGTGAGTAGCAGGAAACCAAACTAGGAAACACGTGTGGAAACTGAGGAGACAAAAGATCCATAGAGATGTTAGTCTGGACTTCTGAGACTTACTGATCGCGAGTTCTAACCCCGCCCGTGGTATGGTTTGGTTTACTTAGCTAACTTCGGTGTGGTAGAAACATTGAATAAATCAGAAGATGAAGTGGAGGAGGCAAATTATGTATACAGCTTCATGAATAAGTATGAAACGTTTTTAAAGACCAGAATTCAGAAACGGAGGCTCTGTTAGGAGCTAATAATCGAGGCCAACAAAAGTTACTCGGTGAGTACACGCAAAACAGATGAGTCTGCCAGGATTAAAAATCTGAGTCATCCAATTCCTCCAGATTTTGGTTGCGCCATTTCCGGTAAGTTTTGTTTAGATCTCTATAGGTTTTCTTGGACAATATATAATATTTTAATGTGTCCCTGTACTTGACAATGCACTTTACATTTCATTAATCTTAAACTCCATTAAGTTGAACTACAAAAGATGCTTGTAAAAACCTTAGTCAAAAGTGACAGTATTTTGTAGTTTATTGATCCCGACACTTTCTCCATAAATTTATATATGGAACACTCTATTTTGATGAACACTGTATCTAATAATTTCTATTTGCACATCCTACGTCATTCCCATTCTCTTTCTGTTCGTTTCCGATAAAAAAAATGCAGACATTGGCTGGTATCCGGCTTCTCCAGGCTTCACTTCTGTCAGGCGTGTGGTGAGACAGTGGCACTCAGACAGGCGCTCTGAGTGATGTAGTTGTCTGTTGCAGCGTGAAGTCCACTCAGACAGGCGCTCTGAGTGATGTAACGTTGCAGTGTAACGTCCATTGTTATTATTTTTTTACGTGAAGCGCTAACTCTGTGCAAGTTATTTAGAACAGATGGACGAAAGCTCGAAAGTCCTTCTGTTAATCGAGAGATGTAAACTCTAGGTTCGCAGAGGTGATTCTCCTACTTAAGGGACAGACGCTGCTGGTGGTGTTGAAGAATCACAGTAGCCGACGTAGCAGCTGGTGGAATTCTTGGAAGTCACTAGTGAAGAAAGAACAACGTCTCAAGTCATGGCTTTAAACAGTGTTTTGAAAGTTGTCACTATCTGGCTTGTCGGCTTCACCCATCTTACTTCAGGCCACAAGAATGATTATAAAGGTAATGTGTACTTAATTCAATATAATGTATGTTGCATTTATAATATATAGTACACGATATTGATTAGTGTGGTGAAGGTAATACTGACAAAGCAATCAGTGTGACTAAGTAATTTATAGTAATTATTATGGTAAAATAATACTTAGACTATATAAAAAGATGAATTATGAAAGCAAACATTATCACTTCAGAGCCAAACTTTAGCAGTTTGACAGCCAACCCCCTCAAGGAAGGTTCCTTGATGTTGGTGAGGGGCTCTTGATTTAGGGAATTGGATTTGTGCTCCAGTTCCCCGAATTAAGCCTGAATGCCTTCCACATCCCCTCCCTAGGCGCTGTATAATCCTCTGGGTTTAGCGCTTCCCCCTTGATTATAATAATAATAATGACAGCCAACATAATTTTAATAAGATCACTTGCGAGTTAGTTGAGGAAAAATTCCTCAACCCGCGTTAAGACCCACTCAAATTAATTTGAATACTGATACGTTCACTAGTGTTGAAAGATATTACTGAAACGTCCACTGTTGTTGCAAGGTATTACTGAAACAGTAGCTACAGTTTTATTTACTTTCACGTCATGGACAATCCTTGTTTGAAAAGTTTATAAAAACTTGTTGATAATGCGAAGTATCAACATGATGAATAATACACATGTGCAACACTTGAGAATCTTTATCGCCGAAATGCTTCGCTCGATCAGCAAGCATCTTCAGTCAGATAAAGGCCAATATAATAATGAAGACAGTATAAGGAGTACTTGTGAGGTGATCAGTCCCTTACTCTCGATAGGTGATCAGTCCTTCAGCCTAAGGATGAGGGACCGACCACCTTCAGTTTCGCCTATCGAAGTAGCTTGTTACGTGGGCGAAACGTTTCTGCAAATACATACCAAAGTGTTGCACATGTGTTTTATTCCTCAGATGCGTTAATTAATGCTGTAAAAAAAGAGACGGTGTGTGTGTTTTTTTAATACTAACAAGCAAGTATCTGTCATTACTTATACAAATACATTATTGATAAAATTGAAAACTATCGCCTCTCTTTGTGTTATTTTCCTGAGCAACACTGAAATCTATAGAAAACACAAAATATTAATGATGGTCGGTGCACCTGCAGTTGGTTCCTGGCTCATCGATCTCCCTGTCCCATTCTTCGACCAGGCCTCCTGGTTGACATCCCGGTTAATCAGGCTGTTAGTGCTTATAGCTTGTTTCATTAACTACAGCGCGACTTTCAAGTTTATGTTTTATCTTCAGTTACTTAAAGACTATATTCGTGAAAATTTTGAAATGATGTCCGAGTCTAGATGTTGCCTAAATCGCATGTTAACTCTCGTGATAATTTCTCACTTTTACCATTTTTCATGATTATAGAGTTCCGTGAACCTTTATCCGCGTCGAGTGCATGACTAAGCTATCAGTAGTTTCTTAGGAAAGCAATGGGGTTATTTATTTATGTCTATATATCAATTCGCGTGCATAGTTTTATGTGTCCACACTATTTACATAGTAAATCCTTCAAGCCAGACCCTTCCACTCATCTATAATGCTCTGAAATCCTCTCTCACATCCTAGTTCAGAAACCAACACATCCTTCTCATATGTCGCACTTTCACATACTATTTCCAGCTCGTTTCTAAGTCAGGGTGGGTTAAGTTACGTTGGATTAGGCTAGGTTAGGGTAGGTTGGATTAGGGTAGGCTAGATTTAGTTGGGTTAGGTTAGATTACAGTAGGTTGTACTAGGTTAAGTTAAATATTGCTGTGGCATTGTAGTGAAGCAGAGATATCTTGACGTCTGACACTCACACTGTTTATCATACCATATCCTCACCTATTTGTATACTGCTCTGTTTTTTCTTTAAGGGGAAACTGTAGTATTATTTTAATGTTCAATTCAGAGCTTAAAACCTGTTATCTTACACCAGCTACTTTCAAAGTCCCGTATTATCTCAGATATACTGCCACATCCAACAGTTTACAAACACTATGGTACCTATTTAAATTTAGTTGAACAGTGGCATGGAGAACTACCCATACACCTACTTCCTCCTGATAAAACTCAGTTGGGCTGTGATGAGCCGAGTAATCTGACAGGTAAATTAAGGTTACCTGCGTCGGACACTGAATTAATGTACACTATTGTATGTTACTTTGTTGTCTCTAAGTCTCTTAAGTAAGACGATTTTTTTTTTTATTACAAATTATGATAGTTACACTGGAATTTGGAACCTAGTCACCCCTCAAGGAAGGTTCCTTGATGTTGGTGAGGGGCTCTTGATTTAGGGAATTGGATCTGTGCTCCAGTTCCCCGAATTAAGCCTAAATGCCTTCCACATCCCCCCCCCCAGGCGCTGTATAATCCTCCGGGTTTAGCGCTTCCCCCTTGATTATAATAATAATAATGGAACCTAGTCAAAATAATATTAATAAAAATGATAATAATAAAATCAATAATAATAATAATAATAATAATAAAAATAAAATAATAATAATAATAAAATAATAATAATAATTTAAATAATAATTACAACAATAAAATCGTGATGATGATAATAATAATAGTAATAATAATATTTTAAATAATAATTACAACAATAAAATCGTGATAATAATATCAACAATAACATTATTTATTACAATAATAATAGTAAAACAATAATAAAATGAATAATAATTATTATAAAATAATAAGAATAGTAATAGTAAAATAATGCTAATGATAATAAAAATAATAAAAATGAATAATAACCCCTAATAAAAGTAATAATAAAATAATAATAATAATAATCTCAGCAAAAGTGTTAAACGTGCCACGAAGTTCACAAAATAATTTTCAGTTAACAATTCACTTTTTCGTTAATTTTACCATCAACTTTTTTTTTTTTTTGCAGGATGTATCACAGAGAACCTTTCAGAAGTTGTGAAGGCAATACGCATCACTAACAACAACAACAACCACCACCAGAGTTGGGTCAAGCCTCTGACAACACATGCACACCTAGACGTGGCATATATTACTCCACAAGGAACATATAATATTATGTGTACAGTTCACTTTAACATCCCAGACGTCCGGCACAACTTTATTATAACTCTCTCAGTCAGTACATAGTTTTTATGTTGTAGTTTTAACAGTTAAATGTAGAAAATGTTTGTTGTCATGATGAATAATGTTTAATTATGTTGTGTATTTATATATGAAGAAAAAATATCATTTACGCTTCGATAATATTCCTTCGATTTATTTCTTTTTGCCATTTTCCCATACATATTTTCAACTTATTTTTTATTTCTTTTTTTCCGGGCTGCTTCTTTTTTTTCTGAACATTAATTTTACCATATTAACGAAATAAATAATGCATAATTTATTTTTAAATAAAATAATATACGATTGCAGGTTGATGATAAAACCTTCACAAATATCACCGTGTTGGTCCCGGAGCTGGGTAACAACTGTAGCAAAACGTTCACTATATCCCACCAAACACTTTACCTCAGGAGCTACAACAACACTGTACAGTGGACCAACTGCACGACTGATAACACCACAGGTGAGGTTTGTTGTCACTCACACACACACACACACACACACACACACACACACACACACACACACACACACACACACACACACACACACACACACACACACACACACACACACACACACACACACACACACACACACAAGACGGGCTAGGAGGGTAAAGGATCCCTCGAAACCGGTAGCATGCATGTCGGAGCCTAGAAGTTTTCCTACCTGGAGTTTGCGTGGAGAGTATTCAGAAGGTCAACGCCCTCGCGGTTCCGGTCCCAGACCAGGCCTCCTCGTGGATGGCCTGATTAGCTGGATTGTGGTAAGCACCATAGTCTGGCTGATCAGGGACTGACTTGAGAAACTTGTCTAGTTCTTTCTTGAAGACAACCATGGGTCTATACGTAATGTAAGAAGTTAGGACACTGAAAAGCCGAGGATTCGAACCCATGTCGTTATGGCACACCTCATGGTGAGCGAAAACCACACATGACGTTCAAACCCACAGGACTCCGCAATCCTACAAGAATGACGCACCCAGCAGGACTAGGTGTTTTACGATCATCCGAGGACATACGGTGGTGTGGGTGCCTTTGAGCTAATCTCATTCTACTCCCCCTTTGGTAAGGCACCCACACCACCGTATGTCCTCGAATGACGGTAAAACACCTAGCTCTGCTATGTGCGTCATTCTTGTAGGATTGCGTGGTCCCGTGGGTTAGAACGTCATGTGTGATTTTCGCTTACCATGAGGTGGGCCAAAACGACATGGGTTCGAATCCTCGGCTAGTCGCATTGTTGTTATTGATTAATACCACTCGTTCGTGGTTATAATATATATATATATATATATATATATATATATATATTATATGAGGTATAATATAAATTCAGTATATATTATGCTGTCTGTTTTATGTTCATATGTATACTGTGGTTTGTACGTTGGACTGAGTGCATCCAGCAGTATCTGCCTCGTTGATTTAGCCCTGATCCACCGGGAGGCCTACCTGGAGGGTATTCCGGGATCAACGCCCCCGCGGTCCTGCCCATGACATGGCCTCCCGGTGGGTCAGGGACTGATCATCTAGGCTGTTACTTCTGGTCACACGTAGTCCAATGTATGAACCACATCCCGGCTAGTCCGGCACTGACTTCAGGCATCTGTCCAGCTCCCTCTTGAAGACAACCAGGGGTCTATTGATAATGCCCCTTATGGCTGGTGGGAGACTGTTGAACAGTCTTGGGCCTCAGACATTTACTGTGTTTTCTCTTAGTGTACTAATGGCGCCCATACTTTTCACTGGGGGTATATTGCATCGCCTCCCAAGTCTTTTGCTTTCATAGGGAGTGATTTCTGTGTGCAGGATTTTCCAGGTGTAGATTATGATGTATCTCGCCTGCTCTTCAGTGAGTACAAGTCAAGTGCTTCCAAGCGTTATTAAGGTATTTGACGAAACTTATATGTGCAGTAAAAGTTCTCTGTACATTCTCTAGATCTGCGATTTCACCTGCCTTGATTGGAGATGATGTGGGCCGCGGTGGCGTTGATCCTCAGTGCACCCTCCATATAAACTCCTGATGCCTCAGCAGTACATTGTACTGACTAGACTGAGTCTTAGTCAGCAGCAGATTAATTCCCAGCAGTGCAGTGTACTGATAATATAGGAAGCATCACTTGAGAGAAGAAAAACTTTCGGTATTCATTTGACCCCCTTTTCCTCACCCACCCACCGCCGTCGAAGAGACCAACTGCTACAGTTAAAACCGTGCAGGAGGCGGTCTGTATTATTGTTCCCATGGAAGAGACCCCACACCAAAAGTTTCCGCCCGGATGAGGCTGAGGGTGGGACTAAGATCGGTGAAATGAAAGTAAGAGGCTTGGTAGACGGTGAAAATACCTCCAGTGTAAAGCAGGGGTGCAGTGAGTACACTGAGGTGAAACTCTTTTTGTCCTCTTTTCTAACGTACGGGGGATACCAGTAGACCCCGGGTTGTCTTCAAAAAAGAACTGGATAAGCTTCTCACGTCAGTGCCTGATCAGCCGGGCTGTGGTGCTTATGTTGGACTTCTTGCAGTTAGCACTAACAGACTGGTTAATCAGGCCGGGCCGCGAAAGCACTGATGGGTGAAATTGAGGAAGAGGAACAGTCGAAGGAAAAGGTGGTGGTTGATGTCCAGGAGAAAGAAGGAGCTGGTGGAGAAGGCTGTGTTGGTGACAGTGGTGACAGCAACAGCAGCAGCAGCATCAGCAGATTGGAGCAGGAGAGTGGTGAAGGGATTACGGTAAAATAATAATAATAATAATATAATAGGAGACTCAAGGGCGTTAAGACCTGTTGTTCACAGCTGTTGATAACTCAGCCTCTTACCACCTCGCTAAGAAAATAAATGCATCAATTACCTTGATTACAACAATTACATGTATGCATCGGCTATTACCAGACCACATGAAATTACGTCAATTAAGAAGGGTTATCTCGGCAAGAAAACAGTTTGTCTGTGAGAATAGCAACGAATAAATGTGAGGAGAATAAAAGAGGAGAAATAGTCCTGCTGGCCAGATTCGTAGGCAGCATCTGGTGGACCACTGCAGCTCAGTCTGGCTCAGATTTTGACTTCATTAATCTGTTGCCGATTCAGGGTTCCCTGGGGACTGTCCTTAACCTCCCGACACCCACCCCTTCCCTTAAAAAAAAAGTATTGAAGTCTTCCACTCCTGGCTGGAATATGATTGACTTGACAGTGATGTATATCTACCTTTTGATTTCACTGTTGTAGAAAGTAGGGAAGAAGTACACTGCAGTGGCACCCAGTTTTGTTTATTAAGAATACATCGGAGGAGGAGGCGAGGGAAACCAGTAGAGTCCCTGATAATAGCAATATGAACAAAATACCAATTCAGATTAGGATAAATCAGTGGAAAATGATTATTCAGTCTCAGAAGTTTACATGGAGAGGGTTTCGGGGGTCAACGCCCCCGCGGCCCGGTCTGAGACCAGGCCTCATAGTGAATAAGGGTCTGATCAACCAGGCTGTTACTGCTGGCCGCACGCAAGCTGACGTACGAACCACAGCCCGGTTGGTCAGTTACTGACTTTAGGTGCCTGTCCAGTGCCTTCTTGAAGACAGCCAAGGGTCTATTGGTAATCCCCCTTATGTATGATGGGAGGCAATTGAACAGTCTTGGGGCCCGAACACTTATTGTGTTGTCTCTCAGTGTACTCGTGGCGCCCCTGCTTTTCATACAAATGAACACAAATTACATAACCTCAAATATAAACATTGAGTTTTTTTTTTATAGAGGAAGAAAGAAGTGGCCTTGGTCCAGACTTTGATAGTGATACTGCCCAGGGTTCTGGGGGAAACTGTAGACCTACGAAGGGAAATTTGTCAAATCAAACGGAAGAAATCGGAGAAAAGTAATTGTGAAAACCCAGATGCACTCACAAGCAGCACAGGAATTACCACTGACAGTTCAAATGACACAGCAGAAGCTGGTACAAAATCAAATAGAAATGTATTGGTACTATGCCTGCGGCGTTTGCAAATATGAGCAGCTCGTGTGTAAGAAATGTAGGGAACGAGGCGAGTTAGATCACTTGAACATCAAATCGAACATGTTCATTACAACTATTCAGACAACATAGCTTTTTTAGTGCATAGAAGTAAAAAAAAAAAAGAATAACGTTTCACCACTTAGGTGCTATGTTGGACTGGAAACAAAGTCAATGGGTGCCACAAATGTAACATAATTTATTTTTTCCAAACTGGTGTTAAACCAAGCAACAAGAACAAAATACCTTGTATTAGTGGACTCCTCACCGAGTCAGATGCAATGTTTGAAGCGTTCACAAAGACACACACTAAGGGCTGCTCTAACAACAAATATGCATACCTGAGTGGAACCTGTTTAGGCTCTACAATGAAGCTAACAAGAAGAGAGTGATCTGTGTATTAGAGTAGCTAATTTGCACTGAGCTGCTTAACATCACAAGTGAAATAGTCGAGGTTTTAGCAGTGAAAATTGAAAATAAAAAATTAGCTATTGTCTTTGTATATCAATTACCTGATATAACCTCCCAGTAGTGTAAATAAGAGATCAGCTGTGAAAAATTTAACACCGTCTTGAAGACCTTCAAAATCCGTCCCAGTTATTTTCCTGCTTGGTGATTTCAGTTTGTAACTAAAAATATACGAATTTAACAATTGTTAGATTAGCAGAGAATTTTCACGAGACATTTTTTATGAAGTCAAATACAAATGAACCATTAAGGCAGCGTAAGTCAGCAGTTAGTAGAATCGATCACAGAGGAAAATACCCAAATAATGGGGGATTTGGTGTGGAACATAACGATGTCAAACACTGCAAACTTGGACCTCATTGAATTTCAGACCTGTATACACACTGGACTTAAGCAAGCCAACGCACTCGAGAGGATGTATTCATCGAATTCAATTTCAACAATAAATGCATTAACTACGACCAAAAAAATGACCTTGCTAAAATAAGCTGGGGGAAATAGCATGAATAGAATGGATTTAAACTAGTGTCTCGAGAGGATGAGCTCAATGGCACCAGAAGTATGCTCCACACACATGCCATTAAGAAAGAAGAGAAGATGCTACATAGAGAGTGAGACGCTCACACTACAGGTGAAGGCCAAGAATCACAGCTAAGGAGTTTGTTTGTTGCGATTTCTTATCTTATGCTTCGTTGGCATATTTATCTCTTACCATTTTCGCGTTCTGTCTTGATAGTCATTTTTATTACCACCACCCCCATCAGACACAAGTGTTATGCGTTACCGCCACCACCACTAGACATAAACAGTACATCACCAGTCAGTATCACCACCACCACACCAACAGTTGTTTTCACCAGCATTAGCAGTTTTAGTCACCACTACTACCTTCATTTTTCACCACCACCTCTAACCATTACTATTGCTTACCTCCATCAGTGTTATCACTATCACCACCAACTTTACCAGCCATAGTTACAACCACCCAGAAGTCATAATCACCACCCACCACCAGCACCGACACCACCTTCATACTCATCACTAATACTTCATCAAGACAACACTCAAGGTCTTGGCAAGTCTCAAAATTACAGCCATCACTCCCATTAAGAAGACCGTTGCCATCGTTATCGCAGCCACCATCATCGTATGAGCTGGCCGTTATCATCAACTTGGGTCGTTTGACAGGGTATGCACACTGAGGGTGTTACTACCTCCACGTACACCTGCCTCCAGAATTACTATCCGCACCACCATCAATACAACCACCACCACAACCACCACCAACACACACACACACACACACACACACACACACACACACACACACACACACACACACACACACACACACACACACACACACACACACACAGACCAAGAGTTGTTATCCAACCAAATCTGAGGTTTACCAACACCCGGCCCTGGGACGCCACCCACTACAGTCAACTAACACCCAGGTACCTACTTACTGCTAGGTGAACAAGGACAGCAGGTGTAAGGTAACATGCCCAACATTTCTACCCGTGCCGGAGATCGAACAGCGGACCCTCGGTATGTGAGCTTAATTAAATATACTCTGTTAGCTCAGATGGTTGCCCTAGATAATGACACAGTAGGTGAGAGATGGTTGACAAATGTGGGAGGTGGGGTGATAGATGGATGACAAGTGTAGTGAGTAGG
>NW_027196224.1:52500-57500 GCF_038502225.1 Cherax quadricarinatus
CCCAAGACACTACTAAAGTCACCTTCAGACTTCACAATGAGGCAGCCATTAATAACTTCACAACAGCAGTAATAAACATTGACTGGCACACTGAGCTAGAAATCTATACAGATATTGACGAATGTTTTAATAATTTTCTAAAAAGACCCAATACCTCTATAACAAGCACTGCCCTAAAAAAACTAAACAGATGACAGCTAAGAGACTGAACAGTCCCTGGCTAACACCCAGGATTCTCAAATCCATAAATACAAAACACCGATATGAAAAACAGTACAGAATGGGTCACATAACCAGAGACCAAACAAAACGTTACTCGTCAATCCTAACCAGCCTGATAAGAAGGGCAAAAAAAGCTGTATTATGAGAACAGATTATCCAACTTACGAGGTGATATAAAAAAGACCTGGAAGACCCTATCAGAAATTCTGGGAACAAAAAAGATATCACGAAATAGCGAAATAAAATTAGCAAAATCAGATGAACCCCAACTCCCACCAACAGAAACAGCAAACAGACTCAATGATTTCTTCTCCACTTCAGGACAAAAAAAACCTTGCCAATAAAATCCCAAGCTCAGATACCCCACCAAATGACTACCTCACTGGCAACTACCCGAACACACTGTTCCTAGCTCCGACTAACCCATGCGAAGTCTCCCTTATTATCAACGCACTAAAAAACAAGGCAGGAGATTTAAATACCTTACCACCCTTTATATACAAAAAAGTGTCACAAGTACTATCACCAATCATTGCAACACTCGTTAACAAATCCATTGAATCCTCCACCTTCCCTACAGATCTCAAAATAGAAAGGGTCACCCCGATCCATAAAGGAGGAGACCAAACAGAGTTGAATAACTATAGGGCAATATCCAATTTACACCCTCTCTCAAAAATCTTCGAAAAATTAATTCATAAACGAATCTACTTCTACCTCATCTCCCAAAACATTCTCAACCCCTGCCTATTTGGATTCAGGCCTAATAAAAATACTAATGATGCTATTATTCACATGCTAGAACATATATACACTGCAATAGAGAAAAAAGAAGTCCCACTGGGGATCTTCATTGACTTACGTAAATCTTTTGATACAGTTGACCATGACTTGCTCCACGTAAAATTGTCACACTATGGTATTAGAGGGCACTCCCTCAACTACCTCAAGTCATACCTCAGCAACAGAAGCCAATATGTGTACGCAAATGGGGCAAGCTCTTCCGCTCAACCAATTACAGCTTGGTGTCCCACAGGAAGTGTCCTTGGCCCTCTTCTCTTCTCCTATACATAAATGACCCTCCACTAAATGCTTCTGCAATTACTCAAACCCACACTTTTTGCAGATGACACTACATACGTCTTCTCTCACCCTGAGCCCAGTCACGCTAGCCAATACTGTAAATACCGAATTACAGAAAATATCTACCTGGATGAGGACTAACAAACTTACACTAAACATTGACAAAACCTACTTCATTCAGTTTGGTAACAGAGCACAGATGTCCCTCTTAACATAATGATAAACGGATCACCTATCACAAAACTAACAGAGGGAAAATTCTTAGGAATCCACCTTGATAATAGACTCAAATTTCATACACATATACAACAAATTTCTAAGAAAATTTCCAAGACTGTAGGCATACTATCGAAGATACGGTACTATGTTCCACAGTCAGCCCTCCTGACCCTTTCCCTTTATCACTCTCTTATTTACCCCTATCTCACCTATGGAATTTGTGCATGGGGTTCAACAACAATTAACCATATCAGACCACTAATTACCCTAACAAAAGGCTGCAGTTAGAATGATAACAAATTCTCACTACAGGCAGCACACTCCACCAATATTCAAAACACTCAACCTACTCACCATACAAAACATCCATACTTATTACTGCACCTATTACATACATAGAACACTTAACTCTGATATTAACCCCTCCCCTCAAACATCTCCTTGCCAACCTCAACAGAACACATGACCATAACACAAGGCACAGATCACTCTTTGATGTTCCTCGTGTCCATCTCACGCTATGCAAAAACTCAATGCACATAAGGCCCTAAAATCTGGAATTCATTACCTGTAAATATAAAAGAAACACTACCTGTTTATAAATTCAAGTCTCTTCTCAAAGATCACTTACTCACTCAAAACCAAATAAATACTGAATAACTGAACCTTATAAATTGTATATCCTATATGTTACTCACAATTATATCACACAAATGTTAAACCTAGGACCCAATCTAACTTTATTTTTTTAAATACACTACCTAACAGTAGTGAATGTACAGCAATGAATGCAACCATATGACCTGTCTTTGTAATACTCATTTGTGCTTTATAGTTATCTGTTTACAATAATGTTTTATCACTGATTTCATCATTGCTTAGTTAATCTTAAGTTAATTTTAAGCCAGCCCGTAATGCTATGCATATAAGTGGCTTTGGCATGCTGCTCTAAATACTCGACATGGCAACTTCTGTGAGGACTAAAGTGAGGATCATAGAGAGATTGTGGCTCAGTAGCCTGAGGGCTGTCAACAAGAGGTGGGTGTGTAACACGCTCAGATTGGCGCGCCATGCCCATGATTTTACAGAAAACAAAAATATGAATAACTCAGGAATAAGTTATTGACATTTTTCAGTGTTTGCAAAGAGTATTTAAAAGAGTGTCATGATTTTTTCACACGTTATTGAGGAATGATGGTTCTACTAAATTTTAATGTTGATTTGTGATACATTTTACCTTTTGTTTTTTGTGAATTTTTTCTCCCAAAAAACTCCTTATAAAAACAAAAATTTCAACATTTTTTTTATAATGCAATCTATTGTCATTTCGCTCAAAGGACTTTGAAATTAAGATTATCTAGCTCTTTATCTTATATCTGATGTCGACTAGAACTTTGTACATCTTAACAATTTTGTCGAAGAGGGAGGGTTTTATGCCGAATAGAATTTTGCAACATCTTGCAAATTTGCAACAAAGTCAATACAAAACAGTGTGTAGGTCGCAAATGTTGGTTAAATCACAGTATCAACTTTCATTGAAATTAGACCAAAAACAAAAAAGATGAATTAAAACCTGACTCGGTTCCTTAATTAAGTTAACAATGAGCGCATTCGGCTCTTTTTGTTAATTTTAGCTGTATAGTCCTTGTGGCTTAGCGCTTCTTTTTGATTATAATAATAATAATAATAATTATTAATTTTAGGTTTACATATAATTTCATTGTTCTCTATATGTACTATCTCCTATGGCAACGTAATCTCTCATGGCACATGACTTAGTAAGTAAGTAAATTTATTCAGGTATACACAAATACAGTTACATAGAATTATCATACATAGCAGCATATGTGTAGAGAACCTAGGATAACCCAAAAAAGTCAGACAGAGTGACTTATTTCCATTGGAGTCCTTTTACCTTATTATTATAATATAAAGGTTATAATATTTTCTTATTATTCTACAATGAAGATAACATCTTATTATCATACTAAAAAGACTATCTACTACACGAGGGTCATTAAGACTATCTACAATACGAGGGTCATTACTAGGAATAAGGTAAAATTTACACGTATTTTAGCTTAAAAAATAGAAAATCATTCCCCTCCCTTTCTGTAGCTACATTCATCAGACACTTTTTGGCAGTCTTCTTGAACTGGTTCATGCTATGACTGGCTTTGACATGTGCGGGTAGTCTGTTCCATTTCTTTATTGCTGTACAATAAAAGGTGTTTGACGCCTGGTCACTGACTGTGGGTACTACAAAGTTGTGCTCTCTCTCCCTAGTACTATGATTGCTTTGGTTCCCAACCTTGACAAAATTGACAGCAAGATATTCTGGACACTGTTCGTGAGCAATTTTATAAACATGATTTAGCTTCAGTTGTTTTACTCTGTCTTCAACATTCAGCATATCCAACTGCTGTAATTCATCCTGGCCTACATGTTCTCTTGGTCCCAGCCCCAGGATGAATCTTACGATTTTGTTCTGGGTGATTTGCAGTCTATCTTTCAGTTTTTTTGTCAAGGCAGAGTACCATGAAGAGCAAGCGTCGATTAGATGTAGCTTAGGGTTGGCTATTATATTTCCTATTATTCTGTTTCCCGCTTTCTGTAAGCCTCGGAGGTCCTTTTCAGGACCTAACTTACCTCAAATGGGGCAGTTGAGAGGACGGGATGCATGGTTGGCTAACGGTGCCTGTCTCCTGACTATCTCTGACAGAAACTGGCTGGCGTCACCACACTACCTTACAAAGAACTACAGACCGATAGCGCTAACATCCCATATCATAAAAATCTTTGAAAGGGTTCTAAGAAACAAGATCGCCACCCATCTAGATACCCATGATTTACACAACCCAGGGTAGCATGGGTTTAGAGCAGGTCGCTCCTGTCTGTCCCAGCTACTGGATCACTATGACAAGGTCCAGGATGCTATAGAAGACAAACAAAATGCAGATGTAATATACACAGACTTTGCAAAAGCCTTTGACAAGTGTGATCATGGTATAATAGCGCACAAAATGCGTGGTAAAGGAATAACAGGAAAAGTTGGTAGATAGCTCTATAATTTCCTAGCAAATAGAACACAAAGAGTAGTAGCAAACAGAGTAAAGTCTGAGGCGGCTACGGTGAAAAGCTCTGTTCCACAAGGCACAGTACTCGCCCCCATCTTGTTCCTCATCCTCATATATGGCATAGACAGGGATATAAGACACAGCGCCGTATCATCCTTTGCATATGACACCCGAATTTGCATGACAGTGTCCTCCATTGAAGACACCGCAAGATTCCAGGCGGACATCAACCAGATCTTTAAATGGCCGCAGAAAACATTATGAAGTTCAATGATGAGAAATTTCAACTACTCCGATATGAAAAACATGAGGAAATTAAAACTACATCGGAGTATAAAACAAATTCCAGTCACACAACAGAGCGAAAAACTAATGTAAAACACGTGAGAGTGATCATGT
>NW_027196224.1:60000-70000 GCF_038502225.1 Cherax quadricarinatus
TAATGCTAATATTTAAAATAAAAATAAAGACCAGTATCCTAGTATGATAATACATGTGGCGTCAGATAATAATATAAAGTTGTAAATCTTCACTTGATCTGCTAGTGAAGAAGTCTGCTATATAATATTAAGTGAAACCTCGTAACTGGAATATTTCTCAAATATAAAATGTCGTGCATGGGCACAATTCGCAACACATACATTTATTAAAAAAAAGCACAAACCACTCCAAAACTATATCCCCACATGCTTTTAACATTTCTAACTTCATCCCATCAATCCCAGCTGCTTTACGCTTTACCCCCTTTCATTCTACCCACTGCCTCACGAACTTCCCCCACACTCACGACTCGCTCCTCCTCACTCATACAAGATGTTATTCCTCCTGGCCCTATACACGAAATCACAGCTTAACTATCTTCATCAACATTTAAAAATTCCTCAAAATATTCCCTCTATCTTCCTGATACCTCTAACTCTCCATTTAATAACTCTCCTCTCCTAATTTAACAATGAAATCCATTTATTTGTTCCCTAGGCTTCCTCAACTTATTAATCTCACTCCAAAACTTTTTCATACTCTCAACAAAATTTGTTGATAACATCTCACCCACTCTCTCATTTGCTCTCTTTTTGCATTGCTTCTCCATTCTCTTATCCTCTCTTTTCTCTCCATATGCTCCTCCTTCCTAGCATCACTTCTACTTTGTAAAAACCTCCCATATGCTAACTTTTTCTCCCTTACTACTCTCTTTATATCATTCCATCAGTCGCTCTTCTTCCCTCCCGCACCAACTTTCCTGTAACCACAAACTTCTGCTGAACACTAACACTACATTCTTAAACCTACTCCATACATCTTCAACTCCATTGCCTATACTCTCACTAGCCCATTTATCCTTCAATAGTCGTTTATATCTTATCCTAACTGCCTCCTCCTTTAACTTATAAACCTTCAATTCTCTCTTACTTGCTGCTTCCATTTTCCTTGTATCCCTTCTACACATTACTCTCACTGTGGCTACAACTAAAAAGTGATCTGATGTATCTGTGGCCTCTCTACAAACATGTACATCCTGAAGTCTACCCAACAGTCTTTTATCTACCAATACGTAGTCCAACAAACTACTATCATTACGTACTGCATCATATCTTGTATACTTTTTTATTCTATTTTTCTTAAAATATGTATTACCTATGACCAATCTCCTTTCTATACAAAGTTCAATCAAAGGGCTACCATTATCATTAACACCTGGCACCCCAAACCTACCTACTACACCCTCTTTAAATGTTTCTCCTACTTTAGCATTTAGGTCCCTTACCACAATTACTCTCTCACTTGGTTCAAAAGTTCCTACACACTCGCTTAACATCTCACAAAATCTCTCTCTCTCCTCTACACTCCTCTCTTCTCCAGGTGAATACACACTTATTATGACCCGCTTTTCGTATCAAAACCTTTTTTTAATCCACATAATCCTTGAATTTATACATTTATATTCCCTCTTCTCCTTCCTTAAATGATCCTTCAACATTATTTCTACCCCTTCCTTTGCTCTAACTCTCTCAGATACTCCTGACTTAATCCCAATTATTTTTCGCCACTGAAATTCAGCTACCCTCTTCAGCTTTGCTTCGCTTAGAGCTGGAACATCCAACTTCTTTTTATTCATAACATTAGCACTTATCTCTTTTTTTATCATCCGCGCTACATCCACGCACATTCAAGCATCCCAGTTTTATAGTTTTTTTCTTCTTCACTTTTTTAGTATTTTCAACAGAAGGGGTTACTAGCCCATTGCTCCTGGCATTTTAGTCACCTCATACGACACACGTGGAGGGAAGATTCTTTTCCACTTTCCCATGGAGAATAGAGAAAATAAAGAGAAACAAGAACTATTAAGAAAAAAGAAAAACCTAGATGTGTGTATGTATATATATGCATGTGCTTGCCTGTGTAGTGTGACCTAAGTGTAAGCAGAGGTAGCAAGTTATATCCAGCATGTTTATGAGACAGAACAAAAAACAGCAATCCTACCATCTTGTAAAACAGCTACAGGTTTGCGTTTTACACTCTCTTGACAGGACAGTACTACCTCCCTGGGTGGTTGTTGTCTGCCAACCTACTAATATATATATATATATATATATATATATATATATATATATATATATATATATATATATATATATATATATATATATATATACGTCTGAATAGGCAGAACTTGCCATCTTGGCTTAAATACAACGCTCATCTTGCCATATAGGGCAAGTGAAAATTTGTGTATGCAATAATTTCTGCCAAAATCATTCTGAACCTAACGAAAAAAATATATTTCACTGTGTTTGTTTAGTATTAAATTTGTGTAAACAAATCTAAAATATATTTAGTTAGGGTTGAGCTAAAATAAATTGCGCTTGTTATAATAAGGTTAGGTAAGTTTTCTAAGTTCCTTTTGGTAAAATTATAAATTTTTACATCAACATTAATGAAAAAAAAAATATATCTTTAAACGTATAAGCGAAAATTTTAGAAAGGACTTAATTTTAAATGAGTTCTTGCTAATTGACCAGTTTTACATATTCGGCATTTATATATATATATATATATATATATATATATATATATATATATATATATATATATATATATATATATATATATATATATATATATATATATATACAGTGGGCTATATACGAAATCCTAATATATATAGTCTCCTTCAGCCAGAGATCAGTGTTTGTGAATATTTCTGCCTCTCTTCAGTGAATTCCTTGCATTGTTAAAATCTCTAGTAAGGCTGATGCATGCAGAGGATGAGATGAAAAGCTGTAAGCCTTCTCCCTGAAAGCTGGCTGCCTTGGATCAACGTCTAGCGCAAGCTGGACGCCAAGGTATTGGTCCAGTGTGGTGAGAATGGTAATGCACTGCGTACCTTGTTCCAAGGTTCGTAGGTTCGAGTCTCCTTCAGCCAGAGATCAGTGTTTATATATATATATATATATATATATATATATATATATATATATATATATATATATATATATATATGCCTCGTGGAGGGAGACGGCCGACTTGAAAATTATATATATATATATATATATATATATATATATATATATATATATATATAATATTTTAGTTTAACTATATATCAGATAACCTCAATTTCACCTTTTAAAATGTCTTATGAATGTAGGATGCAACTGGTCAGGCTGGAATATGAATGTTATATACGATGACGCATATAAATAATAATAATAATAATTTTAATAATAATTATTATTATTTTAATATTTTTCAAATCGCCTCATTTAATGGCTGAACCAGTAAACTCGACATTAACATCATCATCAACGTCAACAGCATCATCAACAACAACAGCATCATCAACACCAGTATCAACATCAACAGCAGCAACACCACCAACAGTATCAAATACCAACAAAGTTCTGGCTGCTTGTGTTGTGTTGTTTCTGATAGCACTGGTGGGCAGCGTCTATGGTTTCTTCACTCGCTATAGATACCAGCAACTGCTGTTACAGAAAGGTGAGAGTCATCCTGGGTTATTCGTTCATAAAGTAGCAGTCGTTGAAAGTTAAAACTGGTGAGGGTCAAGTGTAGCCTTGGGCCAAAATGGAAATAATTTCAGGAATCGTGGATTTTTTTCAACAATTGTCAACATTCCATTGTATTTTCTTCTTTTAAGATTGTGCCTTGAGGCTAGTGAAAATCTCTTAATGCAATTAGTTGAAGCTAGTCTCCCCCTACCCTAAATTAAACCTGTTTACTTTCCCTTCCCTAAGCCTAGCATAACCTTTACCCTTACTCTTACCATTGAAAACCAATATTAATCTAATATTTTCTACAGGCCCTACTACTGATCCAGAGACAAGGGATAACGAGTATGAAGAGTGGAATGAGAAGTGGAAGATGCAGCCAGTCACTTCAGGCAGCAATGAGGAACATTCATCAGATATATCACCACTGAAGGTCATTCAACGACCAGGATCAGCTCACGACAGTGAAAACAGTCTCTATGGCGTTATCTGAATGTGTATATATCTTAGTCTTCAGTAAAGACTCATTCCCACAGCCTTAAAAACGTCAGGCATATCACAGGCTGCAGGAACCTGGTTTGTGTATGTATACCGAGTGAAGGTAAATAACAAACTAGTGCACACTAGAACAATTTACTAGGACACATTTGTATCTTGAGAACCCTCTCTCTCTCTCTCTCTCTCTCTCTCTCTCTCTCTCTCTCTCTCTCTCTCTCTCTCTCTCTCTCTCTCTCTCTCTCTCTCTCTCTCTCTTTCACACACACACACACACACACCATATAGCAAATGCACCTCTGACAAATCAAAGACTGGCATTATGTAAATGTAATAAAATTTTAGAACCAGTCATTTATAGCTTGCTGGAAATATTTGTAACTTCAGCAGTCAGTATAGAGGGGTCGAACACAGTGTTTCTCTTCATGGTTGATGGAAACATGTCTGCAGGTTTGCATGACTGAGGTGAGGCTGTCAGGACTGGCACATTTTCACGCTCACTAAGACATTTTTAATAGACATGGAGAGTGTAGCAGAACGATTTCCTAAATCCGGAAATCTCAGGATGATAATTATGCTGTAGGTCTATGAAGTTTGAATAATGAATTTTCCAGCCAGTTATATATATAATTGCATGTTATTGTTGTTTATTGTATGGATGTAGAAGCTAGTATTATCAGTAACTGGTAACATAGCCATTATAATAAATGTAATAAAAAATCAATACTTTTTTCTATAATTATTAATAGAACACCTAATTAATTTTTTTTAGCCTAATTACAATTAAAACTACATGGGTGTATATATTTTTAGTCAAACAAATATATAGGTAAAATCCTTTCATCTGTATTTATTGTTATTACTCATTAATTTCTTACTACTACAAAAATCAACATTTCTGGACGAAAACAATCGCTGTCATCCAGCTCTTGGTACAGGTATAGTGGACCCTGCTGGAAAATTCCTGGATCTGCCCAAGTCTGTAAGAAGGTTCGTTGCTGCCGGGGTTTATGAAGATGACGATCTATCTTGTGTCCAACAGGAAAATCGTAACTGAACGTACACATGGAGATGCACCCTCGCTGTATATGGAAGTTAGCACAGGTATTTTAGTCTGCTGTACAAAGTCCTCAGAATGACAATGACAGTGTCTCAGTTGGTTATAGGCAGTTTTAAAGTTAACATCAATATTTATCGTCCCCACAGAGAGATATACTTCACCGGTCTAAACAGTAAATGTATGTATCATTAGAATGCTGTTTTACAACATATGATGTCTGTTACTAAAGTAACTGTGTTGGTTGCAAGGTACCTCCCCACTACCCCATTGATGTGTATTCAGTTATTCATTTCCTAGGTATATCATACAACATACAGTACAGTACATACCCCAGTGTGTGCTATAGTAACTAGATGTATTTCGGTCACTGTCTTGTATGAGAAAGGCATCCCTGTTATGCATAACCCCAGCCCACTGTACCGCAGAGTGCTACATGATTTCTTGGATCAATATTATGAAATACGCCAAGACTTGCTTCATAAACAATGACACTTAAGATTCTACATACACCAAAATCAATCCAGTTAAGATTCAATAGCATTTAAGGTTCAATGCTATTAAGGTTCATTTAAGGTGTGAACTGGCATCAGACTCCACAACAGTGTGTGAACTGACGTCAGACTTTCCACAGCAGTGTGTGAACTGGTGTCAGACTTTCCACAGCAGTGTGTGAACTGACGTCAGACTTTCCACAACAGTGTGTGAACTGACGTCAGACTTTCCACAACAGCGTGTGAACTGGCGTCAGACTTTCCACAGCAGTGTGTGAACTGGTGTCAGACTTTCCACAGCAGTGTGTGAACTGACGTCAGACTTTCCACAGCAGCGTGTGAACTGAAGTCAGTTTTTCCACAGCAGCGTGTGAACTGACGTCAGACTTTCCACAGCAGTGTGAACTGACGTCAGATTTTCCACAGCAGCGTGTGAACTGATGTCAGACTTTCCACAGCAGCGTGTGAACTGACGTCAGACTTTCCACAGCAGTGTGTGAACTGACGTCAGATTTTCCACAGCAGCGTGTAAACTGACGTCAGACTTTCCACAGCTCCTTATAATTAAAGTACAGTCCAAAGCAGGTGTGACAATGACTCCTTTAGCGTACCAAGGTATGATTTACCTGACTGTTGAAAATCTACTTTAATGACTACGAGTTGGATATCAAACATCAAAGAAATGTTACAAACTGATATAAATCAAATATTACTTCCGTGAGCTAATTCAGGTTTAATTAATTGTGTTAATCTAAATGTTAATATATAACAGACTAATTCGGCTTTACTGAAGCATCCTTTGTTATGGAATGAATTTTTGTTGGTTGAACAAGTAAAAAATATAGATGAAGGCCTCAGTCGAAGGATAAAAGCTCTACTGACTGGGAAGAACTAAGAACTACGTTAGCGGAAAAGTTCTAATTTCTCCTGACAAAGTTCTTTCACCCCTTTTACTAATTATGGTTCGGGGTCAATTAAACTTGTGTAAGCTTGCCATATAACATAGTGGTGTTACTATAATTCTTAAGTGACAGCTTATCCAGTATATACATACTGAAAGAAAGAATTGTTGGCTTATTACTGTAGACGACGTACTTGGTGTAATAACTAATTAACTGGTGAAAAAAATTACCTCAAGGCTTATTAAGTGTACTGGATAAATTATTAATTGCCACAATAAATATAAAATTTTGACTTAACTGATGACTTAACCTCCTCATAAGAGTACACATGCAGTAGTGATTCTCTTTGTGCTCAGTAATCAATTGGTACGGGACGACTAACGCTCTTACAGATTGACGAAACTTGGTTAACGTCTTATGAATATTGTCATTGTGCATATATGAAATAGAATATATATATATAATATATATATATATATATATATATATATATATATATATATATTTGTATATATATATATATATATATATATATATATATATATATATATATATATATATATATATATATATATATATATATATATATATATATATATATATATATATATATATATATATATATATATATATATATATATATATATATATATATATATATATATATATATATATATATATATATATATATATATATATATATATATATATATATATATATATATATATATATATATATATATATATATATATATATATATATATATATATATATATATATATATATATATATATATATATATATATATATATATCAACAAGTCGGTCGTCTCCCACCGAGGCAGGGTGACCCAAAAAGAAAGAAAATCCCAAAAAGAAAATACTTTCATCATCATTCAACACTTTCACCACACTCACACATTATCACTGCTTTTGCAGAGGTGCTCAGAATATAACAGTTTAGAAGCATATACGTATAGAGATACACAACATATCCCTCCAAACTGCCAATATCCCAAACCCCTCCTTTAAAGTGCAGGCATTGTACTTCCCATTTCCAGGACTCAAGTCCGACTATATGAAAATAACCAGTTTCCCTGAATCCCTTCACTAAATATTACCCTGCTCACACTCCAACAGATCGTCAGGTTCCAAGTATCATTCGTCTCCATTCACTCCTATCTAACACGCTCATGCACGCTTGCTGGAAGTCAAGCCCCTCACCCACAAAACCTCCTTTAGCCCCTCTTTTCCAACCCTTTCGAGGACGACCCCTACCCCTCTTTCCTTCCCCTATAGATTTATATGCTTTCCATGTCATTCTACTTTGATCCATTCTCTCTAAATGCCAAACCACCTCAACAACCCCTCTTCTGCCCTCTGACTAATGCTTTTATTAACTCCACACCTTCTCCTAATTTATATATATTTATATATATTTGTATATATATATATATATATATATATATATATATATATATATATATATATATATAATATATATATATATATAATATATATATATATATATATATATATATATATAGGCTCCGGGATGTAGATTTTTATAGAGGGGCAACTGATATATCGGATCATTATTTAGTTGTAGCTACAGTTAGAGTAAGAGGTAGATGGGAAAAGAGGAAGGTGGCAACAACAAGTAAGAGGGAGGTGAAAGTGTATAAACTAAGGGAGGAGGAAGTTCGGGCGAGATATAAGCGACTATTGGCAGAAAGGTGGGATAGTGCAAAGATGAGTAATGGGGGGGGTTGAAGAGGGTTGGAATAGTTTTAAAAATGCAGTATTAGAATGTGGGGCAGAAGTTTGTGGTTATAGGAGGGTGGGTGCAGGAGGAAAGAGGAGTGATTGGTGGAATGATGAAGTAAAGGGTGTGATAAAAGAGAAAAAGGTAGCTTATGAGAGGTTTTTACAAAGCAGAAGTGTTATAAGAAGAGCAGAATATATGGAGAGTAAAAGAAAGGTAAAGAGAGTGGTGAGAGAGTGCAAAAGGAGAGCAGATGATAGAGTGGGAGAGGCACTGTCAAGAAATTTTAATGAAAATAAGAAAAAATTTTGGAGTGAGTTAAACAAGTTAAGAAAGCCAAGGGAAAATATGGATTTGTCAGTTAAAAACAGAGTAGGGGAGTTAGTAGATGGGGAGATGGAGGTATTAGGTAGATGGCGAGAATATTTTGAGGAACTTTTAAATGTTAAGGAAGAAACAGAGGCAGTAATTTCATGCACTGGGCAGGGAGGTATACCATCTTTTAGGAGTGAAGAAGAGCAGAATGTAAGTGTGGGGGAGGTACGTGAGGCATTACGTAAAATGAAAGGGGGTAAAGCAGCTGGTACTGATGGGATCATGACAGAAATGTTAAAAGCAGGGGGGGATATAGTGTTGGAGTGGTTGGTACTTTTGTTCAATAAATGTATGAAAGAGGGGAAGGTACCTAGGGATTGGCGGAGAGCATGTATAGTCCCTTTATATAAAGGGAAAGGGGACAAAAGAGACTGTAAAAATTATAGAGGAATAAGCTTACTGAGTATACCAGGAAAAGTGTACGGTAGGGTTATAATTGAAAGAATTAGAGGTAAGACAGAATGTAGGATTGCGGATGAGCAAGGAGGTTTCAGAGTGGGTAGGGGATGTGTAGATCAAGTGTTTACATTGAAGCATATATGTGAACAGTATTTAGATAAAGGTAGGGAAGTTTTTATTGCATTTATGGATTTAGAAAAGGCATATGATAGAGTGGATAGAGGAGCAATGTGGCAGATGTTGCAAGTATATGGAATAGGTGGTAAGTTATTAAATGCTGTAAAGAGTTTTTATGAAGATAGTGAGGCTCAGGTTAGGGTGTGTAGAAGAGAGGGAGACTATTTCCCGGTAAAAGTAGGTCTTAGACAGGGATGTGTAATGTCACCATGGTTGTTTAATATATTTATAGATGGGGTTGTTAAGGAAGTAAATGCTAGGGTGTTTGGGAGAGGGGTGGGATTAAATTATGGGGAATCAAATTCAAAATGGGAATTGACACAGTTACTTTTTGCTGATGATACTGTGCTTATGGGAGATTCTAAAGAAAAATTGCAAAGGTTAGTGGATGAGTTTGGGAATGTGTGTAAAGGTAGAAAGTTGAAAGTGAACATAGAAAAGAGTAAGGTGATGAGGGTGTCAAATGATTTAGATAAAGAAAAATTGGATATCAAATTGGGGAGGAGGGGTATGGAAGAAGTGAATGTTTTCAGATACTTGGGAGTTGACGTGTCGGCGGATGGATTTATGAAGGATGAGGTTAATCATAGAATTGATGAGGGAAAAAAGGTGAGTGGTGCGTTGAGGTATATGTGGAGTCAAAAAACGTTATCTATGGAGGCAAAGAAGGGAATGTATGAAAGTATAGTAGTACCAACACTCTTATATGGGTGTGAAGCTTGGGTGGTAAATGCAGCAGCGAGGAGACGGTTGGAGGCAGTGGAGA